>NW_027645908.1:0-114000 GCF_951394435.1 Stenella coeruleoalba
GGCAGGCAAAACTGCACTGCAACAGTATGACAATAGGCCAGACAGGGAAGCTACCAAAACGTCCATCCAAAGATGAATGGAAAAGGAGAACCGGTACATGTACAGATGGAATAGGAGCCAAGGAAAAAAATGAAACAATGCCGTTTGCAGCACCATAGATGAGCCTGGAGGTAATCACAACATGAAGTAAGTCAGAAAGCGAAGGACACATATCCTATGACATCACTTAATGATGTTACCTGAAAATTGATACCAATGAAGATTTTTCACAGAGCAAGGCAATCAAAGATACGATCAACAAACGTATGGTTAACCAAATGGAAAGGTTTGAGGACTGGATAAATTAGCATATTGAGGAAAACAGAGCTACACCAACACATGTGAAATATATAAGCACCAAGGACCTATGGAATACCAAGAGAAGACTACTCAACATTGTGTCCTAACCCACATGGGAAATGGATCCGAAGGTGAACAGATAATATGCATATATGTAAAAGAACCACATCTTGCACACCCAGAACAAACAAAACATTGTATTCAAATTTGCTGTGATAACAAATAAAAATTAAATTAAGAAAACCAACAAGAAGTAATGAGACATAAACTCATGGGGGTTTTTCCTGGCCCATTCCATTCTAACTTACAGGTTGGAACATTACACCTAGGAAGGCTCTTTTACCCTAGTAACCAGATTTGGGAATGGAGACATGCCACAGCCTTGTGACTGTCTCCTGCAAAAGCAGCTTTAAACACAGTGTTCAGGGTCTCTTACTATCCACAAGAATTGCACCTCTGTAAATGACACCTGCCCTCAAAAAAATCCTGGGTTCGAATATCGACGAAAAAATTCAAAAGAGGGCAATCTTGCAAGAAGACGATTTCAAGAGGCACATTTAACTCACATTCTTTCTTTTTTTCTTTATTTCCGTTTAACAAAAAAGGCCGTGGAAAAAGCTCCACATCAGGAATTACTAAAGACATGCAAATGCAATCTACAAAAACGTTTACGGGACAACAGTCAGAACGTTCATCAGCAAAAAATCTCCAAACAATAAATGCTCAAGGGGTTTTAGACAACTGTATACCCTCTAGCTGCTGCTGGGATGTCAAATGGTAACAGTCAGTAGTGGGAACAGAAAGGAGGTAAAAATTGAGCTACCATATGATCTGGTCGGCCCACTACTGGCTCCATCACCTGAGAAGACCAGAATCAAAAAGACACAGGCTGACAATCCTACACTGCAGCACTATTTACCCTAGCCAAGACTTGGAACAACCAAAAGGTCCATGCACGAAAAAGAAGTGGTCCGTGTACACAACGGAGTATTACTCCGATACAATAAATACAGTCAATATAAAAAACAAACATAACTGAGGAGACATAAGCTTTGTGTGTTTATCCGGGCACATTCCACTCTAATTTACAACCAAGGAACACTACTTCCCAGAAGGTACTGTTTCCCTAGTAACTAGGGTAGGCAATGTAGAAATGCTGCCGCCCTGTGGCCGTTTGCCGCAACAGCAGTTTTACAACCCGTGCTAAAGGTCACTTCGCATTCACAAGGACTGCAGGGCTATAAATGACACCTGCCAACAAAATGTGTTGAGGGAGGTAATGGCAAAATAAATTCAAAATATGCCGCATACTTCAAGAAACTATTTGAATAGGTAAGCTGTACTCACTCTTTAAAAAACAATAAAAATGCATGGCTATAAGCTCAATATAAGGAATTATTAGACATACGCAAATCCAGCCACAAAATGGTATCAGCTCACACCAGTCAGAATGACCCTCAGCAAAGAAATACAAACAATACATGCTGCAGAGGCTGTGAGCAAATGCACTCTCACCTTTAAGTGGCTCGTAAACTGGTAAGTGCCACCAATGAAAAGAGAATGGAGCAGCCCTTAAAAGGTAAACACTGAGATACCATATGATCCCGCAGGCCCACTCCTTGGCCTATAACCTAGGAAGACGGAAATGGAATGACACATTCAGGCAAAACGGCACTGCAGCAGTATTACAATCGCCAAGACATGGAAACAACCAAAAAGTCCATCAAGATACGAATGGACCAAGAAGAACTGGCACGTGTACAGATGGAACATGAGCCATGGAAAAAACGTGAAACGAAGCAGTTTGAAGAACCGTAGATGACTCTGGAGGTGATCACACAACTTGAAGTAAGTCACAAAGCGAAAGACACATATCCTATGATATCAATTATAGGTGTTACCTAGAAATGGATACCAACAAAGATATTTCCACAGATAACAGGAATCACAGATTTATTAAACAAACTTATGCTTAACCAATCGGAAAGTTGTAAAGATTGGATATATTAGGATATTGGGGTCGACAGAGGTATACAAACACACGTGAAATATATAATCGCCAAAGACCTACAGAATTCCAAGAGAAGACTACTCAACACTGTGTCATAACCTACCTGGCAAATGGATCCCAAGATGAATACATATATGTCTCGGTGTAAAAAACACACACATCTTGCGCACCTAGAACAAAGCAAACATTACAATCAAATTTGCTGTCATAAAAGATTATATTAAAAAAATGAACAAGAAATAATGGGGCATAAAATTATGGGCGTTCTTCCTGGCTCATGCCATTCTACCTTCCAACCTTGGAACACAGCTCCCAGGAAGGCTCTGTTGACCTAGTAACCAGATTTCAGAGTGGAGAAATCCTGCAGCATTTTGGCCTTCCTCCAACAGCAGTTTTAAACCCAGTGCAAATGGTCAGTTAAAATTCACCTGAATTGCAGGCCTGTAAATGACACCTGTCCTCAAAAAAAAATTCTGGGGTCGAAAATCGACCAAAAACTTCAAAAGAGGCAACCTTTCAAGAAGACAATTTCAAGAGGCATATTTGACACACATTTTGTCTTTTCTTCTGTTTTTTTTTCTTTAACCAAGGCAAGTGCATGGAAAAAATGCTTAACATCAGAAATTAATAAAGTCACGCAAATCCAATCTATGAAAGCGTTCACCTCACAACAGTCAGAATGATCATCAGCAAAACAGTCCACAAACAACACATGCTGAACGGGTTTTAGAGAACTCTGTGTACCCTGTAGCTGCTGGTGGGAGGTAAACTGGTAACAGCCAGTAGTTAGAACAGAAAGAACATGCGTTTCAAGGGAAAAATTGAGCTACCATAGGGTCTGGTAGACCCACTGCTGTGCCTCTCACCTGAGAAGACCAGAATCCAAAAGACACAGGCTGGCAATCCTACACTGCAGTGATATTTACCACAGCCAAGACTTGGAAGCAACCAAAATGGCCGTCAACAGATGAATGGACAAAGAAGAAGTGGTCCATGTACACAGTGGAACATGAGCCATGGAAAAGCATGAAACAGTGCTGTTTGCACCACCATAGAAGGACCCAGAGATAATCACACACCTTGAAGTGAGAAAGAAACCGAAAGAAAGACATCCTATGATATCACTTATACGTGTTACCTAAAAAATGATACCCATGAACTTATTTCGAAGAAAAGGACACTCATGGATTAAGAAATCAAGATTATGTTTAACCAAACGGAAAGGTGGTAAGAATGGATAAATTAGGATATGGGGGTGTCAGACCTCTACTAATACATATGAAACCTAGAATCACCAAAGACCTATGGAATACCAAGAGAGGTCCACTCAACACTCTGTAATAACGTCCATGGGAAAGGAGGCAAAGATGAATAGATAGATACATAGATATAATGAACCAGATTCTGTACACCTAGAACATACACAACATTTTTATCTCATTTGCGCTGAGGAAAAAGAAAAATTACATTTAAAAAACAAACAAGAAGTAAGGAGATATAAGCTGTCAGGGGTTTGCCTTGGCACATTCCACTCTAATTTACAGCCTACTGACACGATTTCCAGGAAGCCTCTGTTGCCCAAATGCCCTGAGTTGTAAATGGAGAAATTGTGCCGCCTTGTGGCCGTTTCCCGCAAGAGCGGCTTTAAACCACGGCTAATGGTCACTTCATACTCACAAGGACTCAGGGCTGTAAAGGACACCTGCCCTCAAAAAAATGTTCTGAGGCAGGGAGTGGCCAAAACACTTAAAAGAGAGCAAAGTTTTCAAAAAGATCCTATGAGAGGTAAGATTTACACACTCTTTACAAATAAAAAGGGAAATGGATACAAGCTCAACGTCAGGAATTATTAGACTCATGCCAATCTAATCTATGAAAAGCTTTCAACACACACCACTCGAATGACCCTAAGCAAAAGGTCTACAAACAATGAATGCTGAAGAGGTTTTAGAGAACTGTGTACCCTCTAGCTGCTGTTGAGGTGTAAAGGAGTAAGAGGCCATCATGAGAACACAAAGGAACTGTGTTTCAAAGTAAAAATTGAGGTACCGTTCAATCCAGCAGGCCCACCGCTGGGCCTTTCACCCGAGCAGACCAGAGTCGAGAAGACACAGGCTGGCAAAGGTGCACTGCAGCAATATGCACAAAAGCCAAGACACGGAAGCAACCAAAATGGCCATCAGCAGATGAGTGGACAAAGAAGAAGTGGTCCATGTGCACAGTGGAATATCAGCCGTGGAAAACAAGGAAACACTGCTCTTTGCAGCACCATAGATGATCCTAGAGATAATCACAGAACATGAGGTAAGTCGGAAAGCAAAAGACAAATATCTTATGATACCACTTCTGGGTGGCATCTAACAACTGATACAAATGAACTTATTTCCACAGAGAAAGACAAACACTTAGAAAACAACTATGGTTATCTAAAACGAAAGGTGGGAGCAATGGGCAAATTAAGGTTAGGGCTGCCATACGTACACAAATACATATGAAATACATACATATAAGAGACTCACCATATACGAAGGGAGGTCTACTGAACACTCTGTATTAATTTACATGGAAAGAGGATCTGTACATGAATATATATATGTATGTGTGTGTGTGTGTGTGTGTGTATATATATGTATATATATATATATATATTAGAAATGAACCAGTGTGTGTACACCTAGAACAAATAATATTCTAATCATTACCCTGATTAAAAAAAGTTAAATTATAACAATGAAGAAGATGTCCTGAGACATAAACTTATGCGTTGTTTTCCTGGCACATTCCACTCTAATTTACAACCTAGGAACACGAGTTCCAGGAAAGCTCTGCTGCCCTAGTAACAAGGTTTGGGAAAGGAGAAACGCTGCCGCCGTGCGGCCGTTTCCCACAGCGGCAGCATTCAACCCAGTGCTAATGGTCACTAAATATTAACAACAATTGCAAACTTGTAAGTGCCACACGCCTTCAAAAAAAATCCTGCGGTCGAAAATCGACCCAAAGTTTCAAAAGAGGGCAAGGTTTCAAGAAGACAATTTCAAGAGGTATATTTTACACGCACTGGTTTTTTTTTTTCCTTTTTAACAGCAACAACAACAAAAAAGTCATGGAAAAATGCTCATCATGAGGAAATGTTAAAGATATGCAAATCCAATCTTCAAAAACATATCAGCTCACACCGGTCAGAATGACCATCAGCAAAAATTCTGCAAACAATAAATGCTGAAGGGGCTGTGGAGAAATGCGTACCCTCATCTCTAAGTGGGACTAAACTGGAAAGAGCCACTAATGAAAACAGAATGGAGCTGCCTTTAACAGATACCCATCGAGGCACCATAGGATTCAGCAGGCACGCTCCCGGGCCTATGACCTAAGAAGACACAATTAGAAAGACACAGGCAGGCAAAACTGCACTGCAACAGTATGACAATAGGCCAGACAGGGAAGCTACCAAAACGTCCATCCAAAGATGAATGGAAAAGGAGAACCGGTACATGTACAGATGGAATAGGAGCCAAGGAAAAAAATGAAACAATGCCGTTTGCAGCACCATAGATGAGCCTGGAGGTAATCACAACATGAAGTAAGTCAGAAAGCGAAGGACACATATCCTATGACATCACTTAATGATGTTACCTGAAAATTGATACCAATGAAGATTTTTCACAGAGCAAGGCAATCAAAGATACGATCAACAAACGTATGGTTAACCAAATGGAAAGGTTTGAGGACTGGATAAATTAGCATATTGAGGAAAACAGAGCTACACCAACACATGTGAAATATATAAGCACCAAGGACCTATGGAATACCAAGAGAAGACTACTCAACATTGTGTCCTAACCCACATGGGAAATGGATCCGAAGGTGAACAGATAATATGCATATATGTAAAAGAACCACATCTTGCACACCCAGAACAAACAAAACATTGTATTCAAATTTGCTGTGATAACAAATAAAAATTAAATTAAGAAAACCAACAAGAAGTAATGAGACATAAACTCATGGGGGTTTTTCCTGGCCCATTCCATTCTAACTTACAGGTTGGAACATTACACCTAGGAAGGCTCTTTTACCCTAGTAACCAGATTTGGGAATGGAGACATGCCACAGCCTTGTGACTGTCTCCTGCAAAAGCAGCTTTAAACACAGTGTTCAGGGTCTCTTACTATCCACAAGAATTGCACCTCTGTAAATGACACCTGCCCTCAAAAAAATCCTGGGTTCGAATATCGACGAAAAAATTCAAAAGAGGGCAATCTTGCAAGAAGACGATTTCAAGAGGCACATTTAACTCACATTCTTTCTTTTTTTCTTTATTTCCGTTTAACAAAAAAGGCCGTGGAAAAAGCTCCACATCAGGAATTACTAAAGACATGCAAATGCAATCTACAAAAACGTTTACGGGACAACAGTCAGAACGTTCATCAGCAAAAAATCTCCAAACAATAAATGCTCAAGGGGTTTTAGACAACTGTATACCCTCTAGCTGCTGCTGGGATGTCAAATGGTAACAGTCAGTAGTGGGAACAGAAAGGAGGTAAAAATTGAGCTACCATATGATCTGGTCGGCCCACTACTGGCTCCATCACCTGAGAAGACCAGAATCAAAAAGACACAGGCTGACAATCCTACACTGCAGCACTATTTACCCTAGCCAAGACTTGGAACAACCAAAAGGTCCATGCACGAAAAAGAAGTGGTCCGTGTACACAACGGAGTATTACTCCGATACAATAAATACAGTCAATATAAAAAACAAACATAACTGAGGAGACATAAGCTTTGTGTGTTTATCCGGGCACATTCCACTCTAATTTACAACCAAGGAACACTACTTCCCAGAAGGTACTGTTTCCCTAGTAACTAGGGTAGGCAATGTAGAAATGCTGCCGCCCTGTGGCCGTTTGCCGCAACAGCAGTTTTACAACCCGTGCTAAAGGTCACTTCGCATTCACAAGGACTGCAGGGCTATAAATGACACCTGCCAACAAAATGTGTTGAGGGAGGTAATGGCAAAATAAATTCAAAATATGCCGCATACTTCAAGAAACTATTTGAATAGGTAAGCTGTACTCACTCTTTAAAAAACAATAAAAATGCATGGCTATAAGCTCAATATAAGGAATTATTAGACATACGCAAATCCAGCCACAAAATGGTATCAGCTCACACCAGTCAGAATGACCCTCAGCAAAGAAATACAAACAATACATGCTGCAGAGGCTGTGAGCAAATGCACTCTCACCTTTAAGTGGCTCGTAAACTGGTAAGTGCCACCAATGAAAAGAGAATGGAGCAGCCCTTAAAAGGTAAACACTGAGATACCATATGATCCCGCAGGCCCACTCCTTGGCCTATAACCTAGGAAGACGGAAATGGAATGACACATTCAGGCAAAACGGCACTGCAGCAGTATTACAATCGCCAAGACATGGAAACAACCAAAAAGTCCATCAAGATACGAATGGACCAAGAAGAACTGGCACGTGTACAGATGGAACATGAGCCATGGAAAAAACGTGAAACGAAGCAGTTTGAAGAACCGTAGATGACTCTGGAGGTGATCACACAACTTGAAGTAAGTCACAAAGCGAAAGACACATATCCTATGATATCAATTATAGGTGTTACCTAGAAATGGATACCAACGAAGATATTTCCACAGATAACAGGAATCACAGATTTATTAAACAAACTTATGCTTAACCAATCGGAAAGTTGTAAAGATTGGATATATTAGGATATTGGGGTCGACAGAGGTATACAAACACACGTGAAATATATAATCGCCAAAGACCTACAGAATTCCAAGAGAAGACTACTCAACACTGTGTCATAACCTACCTGGCAAATGGATCCCAAGATGAATACATATATGTCTCGGTGTAAAAAACACACACATCTTGCGCACCTAGAACAAAGCAAACATTGCAATCAAATTTGCTGTCATAAAAGATTATATTAAAAAAATGAACAAGAAATAATGGGGCATAAAATTATGGGCGTTCTTCCTGGCTCATGCCATTCTACCTTCCAACCTTGGAACACAGCTCCCAGGAAGGCTCTGTTGACCTAGTAACCAGATTTCAGAGTGGAGAAATCCTGCAGCATTTTGGCCTTCCTCCAACAGCAGTTTTAAACCCAGTGCAAATGGTCAGTTAAAATTCACCTGAATTGCAGGCCTGTAAATGACACCTGTCCTCAAAAAAAAATTCTGGGGTCGAAAATCGACCAAAAACTTCAAAAGAGGCAACCTTTCAAGAAGACAATTTCAAGAGGCATATTTGACACACATTTTGTCTTTTCTTCTGTTTTTTTTTCTTTAACCAAGGCAAGTGCATGGAAAAAATGCTTAACATCAGAAATTAATAAAGTCACGCAAATCCAATCTATGAAAGTGTTCACCTCACAACAGTCAGAATGATCATCAGCAAAACAGTCCACAAACAACACATGCTGAACGGGTTTTAGAGAACTCTGTGTACCCTGTAGCTGCTGGTGGGAGGTAAACTGGTAACAGCCAGTAGTTAGAACAGAAAGAACATGCGTTTCAAGGGAAAAATTGAGCTACCATAGGGTCTGGTAGACCCACTGCTGTGCCTCTCACCTGAGAAGACCAGAATCCAAAAGACACAGGCTGGCAATCCTACACTGCAGTGATATTTACCACAGCCAAGACTTGGAAGCAACCAAAATGGCCGTCAACAGATGAATGGACAAAGAAGAAGTGGTCCATGTACACAGTGGAACATGAGCCATGGAAAAGCATGAAACAGTGCTGTTTGCACCACCATAGAAGGACCCAGAGATAATCACACACCTTGAAGTGAGAAAGAAACCGAAAGAAAGACATCCTATGATATCACTTATACGTGTTACCTAAAAAATGATACCCATGAACTTATTTCGAAGAAAAGGACACTCATGGATTAAGAAATCAAGATTATGTTTAACCAAACGGAAAGGTGGTAAGAATGGATAAATTAGGATATGGGGGTGTCAGACCTCTACTAATACATATGAAACCTAGAATCACCAAAGACCTATGGAATACCAAGAGAGGTCCACTCAACACTCTGTAATAACGTCCATGGGAAAGGAGGCAAAGATGAATAGATAGATACATAGATATAATGAACCAGATTCTGTACACCTAGAACATACACAACATTTTTATCTCATTTGCGCTGAGGAAAAAGAAAAATTACATTTAAAAAACAAACAAGAAGTAAGGAGATATAAGCTGTCAGGGGTTTGCCTTGGCACATTCCACTCTAATTTACAGCCTACTGACACGATTTCCAGGAAGCCTCTGTTGCCCAAATGCCCTGAGTTGTAAATGGAGAAATTGTGCCGCCTTGTGGCCGTTTCCCGCAAGAGCGGCTTTAAACCACGGCTAATGGTCACTTCATACTCACAAGGACTCAGGGCTGTAAAGGACACCTGCCCTCAAAAAAATGTTCTGAGGCAGGGAGTGGCCAAAACACTTAAAAGAGAGCAAAGTTTTCAAAAAGATCCTATGAGAGGTAAGATTTACACACTCTTTACAAATAAAAAGGGAAATGGATACAAGCTCAACGTCAGGAATTATTAGACTCATGCCAATCTAATCTATGAAAAGCTTTCAACACACACCACTCGAATGACCCTAAGCAAAAGGTCTACAAACAATGAATGCTGAAGAGGTTTTAGAGAACTGTGTACCCTCTAGCTGCTGTTGAGGTGTAAAGGAGTAAGAGGCCATCATGAGAACACAAAGGAACTGTGTTTCAAAGTAAAAATTGAGGTACCGTTCAATCCAGCAGGCCCACCGCTGGGCCTTTCACCCGAGCAGACCAGAGTCGAGAAGACACAGGCTGGCAAAGGTGCACTGCAGCAATATGCACAAAAGCCAAGACACGGAAGCAACCAAAATGGCCATCAGCAGATGAGTGGACAAAGAAGAAGTGGTCCATGTGCACAGTGGAATATCAGCCGTGGAAAACAAGGAAACACTGCTCTTTGCAGCACCATAGATGATCCTAGAGATAATCACAGAACATGAGGTAAGTCGGAAAGCAAAAGACAAATATCTTATGATATCACTTCTGGGTGGCATCTAACAACTGATACAAATGAACTTATTTCCACAGAGAAAGACAAACACTTAGAAAACAACTATGGTTATCTAAAACGAAAGGTGGGAGCAATGGGCAAATTAAGGTTAGGGCTGCCATACGTACACAAATACATATGAAATACATACATATAAGAGACTCACCATATACGAAGGGAGGTCTACTGAACACTCTGTATTAATTTACATGGAAAGAGGATCTGTACATGAATATATATATGTATGTGTGTGTGTGTGTGTGTGTGTGTGTGTGTATATATATATATATATATATATATATATATATTAGAAATGAACCAGTGTGTGTACACCTAGAACAAATAATATTCTAATCATTACCCTGATTAAAAAAAGTTAAATTATAACAATGAAGAAGATGTCCTGAGACATAAACTTATGCGTTGTTTTCCTGGCACATTCCACTCTAATTTACAACCTAGGAACACGAGTTCCAGGAAAGCTCTGCTGCCCTAGTAACAAGGTTTGGGAAAGGAGAAACGCTGCCGCCGTGCGGCCGTTTCCCACAGCGGCAGCATTCAACCCAGTGCTAATGGTCACTAAATATTAACAACAATTGCAAACTTGTAAGTGCCACACGCCTTCAAAAAAAATCCTGCGGTCGAAAATCGACCCAAAGTTTCAAAAGAGGGCAAGGTTTCAAGAAGACAATTTCAAGAGGTATATTTTACACGCACTGGTTTTTTTTTTTCCTTTTTAACAGCAACAACAACAAAAAAGTCATGGAAAAATGCTCATCATGAGGAAATGTTAAAGATATGCAAATCCAATCTTCAAAAACGTATCAGCTCACACCGGTCAGAATGACCATCAGCAAAAATTCTGCAAACAATAAATGCTGAAGGGGCTGTGGAGAAATGCGTACCCTCATCTCTAAGTGGGACTAAACTGGAAAGAGCCACTAATGAAAACAGAATGGAGCTGCCTTTAACAGATACCCATCGAGGCACCATAGGATTCAGCAGGCACGCTCCCGGGCCTATGACCTAAGAAGACACAATTAGAAAGACACAGGCAGGCAAAACTGCACTGCAACAGTATGACAATAGGCCAGACAGGGAAGCTACCAAAACGTCCATCCAAAGATGAATGGAAAAGGAGAACCGGTACATGTACAGATGGAATAGGAGCCAAGGAAAAAAATGAAACAATGCCGTTTGCAGCACCATAGATGAGCCTGGAGGTAATCACAACATGAAGTAAGTCAGAAAGCGAAGGACACATATCCTATGATATCACTTAATGATGTTACCTGAAAATTGATACCAATGAAGATTTTTCACAGAGCAAGGCAATCAAAGATACGATCAACAAACGTATGGTTAACCAAATGGAAAGGTTTGAGGACTGGATAAATTAGCATATTGAGGAAAACAGAGCTACACCAACACATGTGAAATATATAAGCACCAAGGACCTATGGAATACCAAGAGAAGACTACTCAACATTGTGTCCTAACCCACATGGGAAATGGATCCGAAGGTGAACAGATAATATGCATATATGTAAAAGAACCACATCTTGCACACCCAGAACAAACAAAACATTGTATTCAAATTTGCTGTGATAACAAATAAAAATTAAATTAAGAAAACCAACAAGAAGTAATGAGACATAAACTCATGGGGGTTTTTCCTGGCCCATTCCATTCTAACTTACAGGTTGGAACATTACACCTAGGAAGGCTCTTTTACCCTAGTAACCAGATTTGGGAATGGAGACATGCCACAGCCTTGTGACTGTCTCCTGCAAAAGCAGCTTTAAACACAGTGTTCAGGGTCTCTTACTATCCACAAGAATTGCACCTCTGTAAATGACACCTGCCCTCAAAAAAATCCTGGGTTCGAATATCGACGAAAAAATTCAAAAGAGGGCAATCTTGCAAGAAGACGATTTCAAGAGGCACATTTAACTCACATTCTTTCTTTTTTTCTTTATTTCCGTTTAACAAAAAAGGCCGTGGAAAAAGCTCCACATCAGGAATTACTAAAGACATGCAAATGCAATCTACAAAAACGTTTACGGGACAACAGTCAGAACGTTCATCAGCAAAAAATCTCCAAACAATAAATGCTCAAGGGGTTTTAGACAACTGTATACCCTCTAGCTGCTGCTGGGATGTCAAATGGTAACAGTCAGTAGTGGGAACAGAAAGGAGGTAAAAATTGAGCTACCATATGATCTGGTCGGCCCACTACTGGCTCCATCACCTGAGAAGACCAGAATCAAAAAGACACAGGCTGACAATCCTACACTGCAGCACTATTTACCCTAGCCAAGACTTGGAACAACCAAAAGGTCCATGCACGAAAAAGAAGTGGTCCGTGTACACAACGGAGTATTACTCCGATACAATAAATACAGTCAATATAAAAAACAAACATAACTGAGGAGACATAAGCTTTGTGTGTTTATCCGGGCACATTCCACTCTAATTTACAACCAAGGAACACTACTTCCCAGAAGGTACTGTTTCCCTAGTAACTAGGGTAGGCAATGTAGAAATGCTGCCCCCTGTGGCCGTTTGCCGCAACAGCAGTTTTACAACCCGTGCTAAAGGTCACTTCGTATTCACAAGGACTGCAGGGCTATAAATGACACCTGCCAACAAAATGTGTTGAGGGAGGTAATGGCAAAATAAATTCAAAATATGCCGCATACTTCAAGAAACTATTTGAATAGGTAAGCTGTACTCACTCTTTAAAAAACAATAAAAATGCATGGCTATAAGCTCAATATAAGGAATTATTAGACATACGCAAATCCAGCCACAAAATGGTATCAGCTCACACCAGTCAGAATGACCCTCAGCAAAGAAATACAAACAATACATGCTGCAGAGGCTGTGAGCAAATGCACTCTCACCTTTAAGTGGCTCGTAAACTGGTAAGTGCCACCAATGAAAAGAGAATGGAGCAGCCCTTAAAAGGTAAACACTGAGATACCATATGATCCCGCAGGCCCACTCCTTGGCCTATAACCTAGGAAGACGGAAATGGAATGACACATTCAGGCAAAACGGCACTGCAGCAGTATTACAATCGCCAAGACATGGAAACAACCAAAAAGTCCATCAAGATACGAATGGACCAAGAAGAACTGGCACGTGTACAGATGGAACATGAGCCATGGAAAAAACGTGAAACGAAGCAGTTTGAAGAACCGTAGATGACTCTGGAGGTGATCACACAACTTGAAGTAAGTCACAAAGCGAAAGACACATATCCTATGATATCAATTATAGGTGTTACCTAGAAATGGATACCAACGAAGATATTTCCACAGATAACAGGAATCACAGATTTATTAAACAAACTTATGCTTAACCAATCGGAAAGTTGTAAAGATTGGATATATTAGGATATTGGGGTCGACAGAGGTATACAAACACACGTGAAATATATAATCGCCAAAGACCTACAGAATTCCAAGAGAAGACTACTCAACACTGTGTCATAACCTACCTGGCAAATGGATCCCAAGATGAATACATATATGTCTCGGTGTAAAAAACACACACATCTTGCGCACCTAGAACAAAGCAAACATTGCAATCAAATTTGCTGTCATAAAAGATTATATTAAAAAAATGAACAAGAAATAATGGGGCATAAAATTATGGGCGTTCTTCCTGGCTCATGCCATTCTACCTTCCAACCTTGGAACACAGCTCCCAGGAAGGCTCTGTTGACCTAGTAACCAGATTTCAGAGTGGAGAAATCCTGCAGCATTTTGGCCTTCCTCCAACAGCAGTTTTAAACCCAGTGCAAATGGTCAGTTAAAATTCACCTGAATTGCAGGCCTGTAAATGACACCTGTCCTCAAAAAAAAATTCTGGGGTCGAAAATCGACCAAAAACTTCAAAAGAGGCAACCTTTCAAGAAGACAATTTCAAGAGGCATACTTGACACACATTTTGTCTTTTCTTCTGTTTTTTTTTCTTTAACCAAGGCAAGTGCATGGAAAAAATGCTTAACATCAGAAATTAATAAAGTCACGCAAATCCAATCTATGAAAGCGTTCACCTCACAACAGTCAGAATGATCATCAGCAAAACAGTCCACAAACAACACATGCTGAACGGGTTTTAGAGAACTCTGTGTACCCTGTAGCTGCTGGTGGGAGGTAAACTGGTAACAGCCAGTAGTTAGAACAGAAAGAACATGCGTTTCAAGGGAAAAATTGAGCTACCATAGGGTCTGGTAGACCCACTGCTGTGCCTCTCACCTGAGAAGACCAGAATCCAAAAGACACAGGCTGGCAATCCTACACTGCAGTGATATTTACCACAGCCAAGACTTGGAAGCAACCAAAATGGCCGTCAACAGATGAATGGACAAAGAAGAAGTGGTCCATGTACACAGTGGAACATGAGCCATGGAAAAGCATGAAACAGTGCTGTTTGCACCACCATAGAAGGACCCAGAGATAATCACACACCTTGAAGTGAGAAAGAAACCGAAAGAAAGACATCCTATGATATCACTTATACGTGTTACCTAAAAAATGATACCCATGAACTTATTTCGAAGAAAAGGACACTCATGGATTAAGAAATCAAGATTATGTTTAACCAAACGGAAAGGTGGTAAGAATGGATAAATTAGGATATGGGGGTGTCAGACCTCTACTAATACATATGAAACCTAGAATCACCAAAGACCTATGGAATACCAAGAGAGGTCCACTCAACACTCTGTAATAACGTCCATGGGAAAGGAGGCAAAGATGAATAGATAGATACATAGATATAATGAACCAGATTCTGTACACCTAGAACATACACAACATTTTTATCTCATTTGCGCTGAGGAAAAAGAAAAATTACATTTAAAAAACAAACAAGAAGTAAGGAGATATAAGCTGTCAGGGGTTTGCCTTGGCACATTCCACTCTAATTTACAGCCTACTGACACGATTTCCAGGAAGCCTCTGTTGCCCAAATGCCCTGAGTTGTAAATGGAGAAATTGTGCCGCCTTGTGGCCGTTTCCCGCAAGAGCGGCTTTAAACCACGGCTAATGGTCACTTCATACTCACAAGGACTCAGGGCTGTAAAGGACACCTGCCCTCAAAAAAATGTTCTGAGGCAGGGAGTGGCCAAAACACTTAAAAGAGAGCAAAGTTTTCAAAAAGATCCTATGAGAGGTAAGATTTACACACTCTTTACAAATAAAAAGGGAAATGGATACAAGCTCAACGTCAGGAATTATTAGACTCATGCCAATCTAATCTATGAAAAGCTTTCAACACACACCACTCGAATGACCCTAAGCAAAAGGTCTACAAACAATGAATGCTGAAGAGGTTTTAGAGAACTGTGTACCCTCTAGCTGCTGTTGAGGTGTAAAGGAGTAAGAGGCCATCATGAGAACACAAAGGAACTGTGTTTCAAAGTAAAAATTGAGGTACCGTTCAATCCAGCAGGCCCACCGCTGGGCCTTTCACCCGAGCAGACCAGAGTCGAGAAGACACAGGCTGGCAAAGGTGCACTGCAGCAATATGCACAAAAGCCAAGACACGGAAGCAACCAAAATGGCCATCAGCAGATGAGTGGACAAAGAAGAAGTGGTCCATGTGCACAGTGGAATATCAGCCGTGGAAAACAAGGAAACACTGCTCTTTGCAGCACCATAGATGATCCTAGAGATAATCACAGAACATGAGGTAAGTCGGAAAGCAAAAGACAAATATCTTATGATATCACTTCTGGGTGGCATCTAACAACTGATACAAATGAACTTATTTCCACAGAGAAAGACAAACACTTAGAAAACAACTATGGTTATCTAAAACGAAAGGTGGGAGCAATGGGCAAATTAAGGTTAGGGCTGCCATACGTACACAAATACATATGAAATACATACATATAAGAGACTCACCATATACGAAGGGAGGTCTACTGAACACTCTGTATTAATTTACATGGAAAGAGGATCTGTACATGAATATATATATGTATGTGTGTGTGTGTGTGTGTGTGTGTATATATATATGTATATATATATATATATTAGAAATGAACCAGTGTGTGTACACCTAGAACAAATAATATTCTAATCATTACCCTGATTAAAAAAAGTTAAATTATAACAATGAAGAAGATGTCCTGAGACATAAACTTATGCGTTGTTTTCCTGGCACATTCCACTCTAATTTACAACCTAGGAACACGAGTTCCAGGAAAGCTCTGCTGCCCTAGTAACAAGGTTTGGGAAAGGAGAAACGCTGCCGCCGTGCAGCCGTTTCCCACAGCGGCAGCATTCAACCCAGTGCTAATGGTCACTAAATATTAACAACAATTGCAAACTTGTAAGTGCCACACGCCTTCAAAAAAATCCTGCGGTCGAAAATCGACCCAAAGTTTCAAAAGAGGGCAAGGTTTCAAGAAGACAATTTCAAGAGGTATATTTTACACGCACTGGTTTTTTTTTTCCTTTTTAACAGCAACAACAACAAAAAAGTCATGGAAAAATGCTCATCATGAGGAAATGTTAAAGATATGCAAATCCAATCTTCAAAAACGTATCAGCTCACACCGGTCAGAATGACCATCAGCAAAAATTCTGCAAACAATAAATGCTGAAGGGGCTGTGGAGAAATGCGTACCCTCATCTCTAAGTGGGACTAAACTGGAAAGAGCCACTAATGAAAACAGAATGGAGCTGCCTTTAACAGATACCCATCGAGGCACCATAGGATTCAGCAGGCACGCTCCCGGGCCTATGACCTAAGAAGACACAATTAGAAAGACACAGGCAGGCAAAACTGCACTGCAACAGTATGACAATAGGCCAGACAGGGAAGCTACCAAAACGTCCATCCAAAGATGAATGGAAAAGGAGAACCGGTACATGTACAGATGGAATAGGAGCCAAGGAAAAAAATGAAACAATGCCGTTTGCAGCACCATAGATGAGCCTGGAGGTAATCACAACATGAAGTAAGTCAGAAAGCGAAGGACACATATCCTATGATATCACTTAATGATGTTACCTGAAAATTGATACCAATGAAGATTTTTCACAGAGCAAGGCAATCAAAGATACGATCAACAAACGTATGGTTAACCAAATGGAAAGGTTTGAGGACTGGATAAATTAGCATATTGAGGAAAACAGAGCTACACCAACACATGTGAAATATATAAGCACCAAGGACCTATGGAATACCAAGAGAAGACTACTCAACATTGTGTCCTAACCCACATGGGAAATGGATCCGAAGGTGAACAGATAATATGCATATATGTAAAAGAACCACATCTTGCACACCCAGAACAAACAAAACATTGTATTCAAATTTGCTGTGATAACAAATAAAAATTAAATTAAGAAAACCAACAAGAAGTAATGAGACATAAACTCATGGGGGTTTTTCCTGGCCCATTCCATTCTAACTTACAGGTTGGAACATTACACCTAGGAAGGCTCTTTTACCCTAGTAACCAGATTTGGGAATGGAGACATGCCACAGCCTTGTGACTGTCTCCTGCAAAAGCAGCTTTAAACACAGTGTTCAGGGTCTCTTACTATCCACAAGAATTGCACCTCTGTAAATGACACCTGCCCTCAAAAAAATCCTGGGTTCGAATATCGACGAAAAAATTCAAAAGAGGGCAATCTTGCAAGAAGACGATTTCAAGAGGCACATTTAACTCACATTCTTTCTTTTTTTCTTTATTTCCGTTTAACAAAAAAGGCCGTGGAAAAAGCTCCACATCAGGAATTACTAAAGACATGCAAATGCAATCTACAAAAACGTTTACGGGACAACAGTCAGAACGTTCATCAGCAAAAAATCTCCAAACAATAAATGCTCAAGGGGTTTTAGACAACTGTATACCCTCTAGCTGCTGCTGGGATGTCAAATGGTAACAGTCAGTAGTGGGAACAGAAAGGAGGTAAAAATTGAGCTACCATATGATCTGGTCGGCCCACTACTGGCTCCATCACCTGAGAAGACCAGAATCAAAAAGACACAGGCTGACAATCCTACACTGCAGCACTATTTACCCTAGCCAAGACTTGGAACAACCAAAAGGTCCATGCACGAAAAAGAAGTGGTCCGTGTACACAACGGAGTATTACTCCGATACAATAAATACAGTCAATATAAAAAACAAACATAACTGAGGAGACATAAGCTTTGTGTGTTTATCCGGGCACATTCCACTCTAATTTACAACCAAGGAACACTACTTCCCAGAAGGTACTGTTTCCCTAGTAACTAGGGTAGGCAATGTAGAAATGCTGCCGCCCTGTGGCCGTTTGCCGCAACAGCAGTTTTACAACCCGTGCTAAAGGTCACTTCGCATTCACAAGGACTGCAGGGCTATAAATGACACCTGCCAACAAAATGTGTTGAGGGAGGTAATGGCAAAATAAATTCAAAATATGCCGCATACTTCAAGAAACTATTTGAATAGGTAAGCTGTACTCACTCTTTAAAAAACAATAAAAATGCATGGCTATAAGCTCAATATAAGGAATTATTAGACATACGCAAATCCAGCCACAAAATGGTATCAGCTCACACCAGTCAGAATGACCCTCAGCAAAGAAATAGAAACAATACATGCTGCAGAGGCTGTGAGCAAATGCACTCTCACCTTTAAGTGGCTCGTAAACTGGTAAGTGCCACCAATGAAAAGAGAATGGAGCAGCCCTTAAAAGGTAAACACTGAGATACCATATGATCCCACAGGCCCACTCCTTGGCCTATAACCTAGGAAGACGGAAATGGAATGACACATTCAGGCAAAACGGCACTGCAGCAGTATTACAATCGCCAAGACATGGAAACAACCAAAAAGTCCATCAAGATACGAATGGACCAAGAAGAACTGGCACGTGTACAGATGGAACATGAGCCATGGAAAAAACGTGAAACGAAGCAGTTTGAAGAACCGTAGATGACTCTGGAGGTGATCACACAACTTGAAGTAAGTCACAAAGCGAAAGACACATATCCTATGATATCAATTATAGGTGTTACCTAGAAATGGATACCAACGAAGATATTTCCACAGATAACAGGAATCACAGATTTATTAAACAAACTTATGCTTAACCAATCGGAAAGTTGTAAAGATTGGATATATTAGGATATTGGGGTCGACAGAGGTATACAAACACACGTGAAATATATAATCGCCAAAGACCTACAGAATTCCAAGAGAAGACTACTCAACACTGTGTCATAACCTACCTGGCAAATGGATCCCAAGATGAATACATATATGTCTCGGTGTAAAAAACACACACATCTTGCGCACCTAGAACAAAGCAAACATTACAATCAAATTTGCTGTCATAAAAGATTATATTAAAAAAATGAACAAGAAATAATGGGGCATAAAATTATGGGCGTTCTTCCTGGCTCATGCCATTCTACCTTCCAACCTTGGAACACAGCTCCCAGGAAGGCTCTGTTGACCTAGTAACCAGATTTCAGAGTGGAGAAATCCTGCAGCATTTTGGCCTTCCTCCAACAGCAGTTTTAAACCCAGTGCAAATGGTCAGTTAAAATTCACCTGAATTGCAGGCCTGTAAATGACACCTGTCCTCAAAAAAAAATTCTGGGGTCGAAAATCGACCAAAAACTTCAAAAGAGGCAACCTTTCAAGAAGACAATTTCAAGAGGCATATTTGACACACATTTTGTCTTTTCTTCTGTTTTTTTTTCTTTAACCAAGGCAAGTGCATGGAAAAAATGCTTAACATCAGAAATTAATAAAGTCACGCAAATCCAATCTATGAAAGCGTTCACCTCACAACAGTCAGAATGATCATCAGCAAAACAGTCCACAAACAACACATGCTGAACGGGTTTTAGAGAACTCTGTGTACCCTGTAGCTGCTGGTGGGAGGTAAACTGGTAACAGCCAGTAGTTAGAACAGAAAGAACATGCGTTTCAAGGGAAAAATTGAGCTACCATAGGGTCTGGTAGACCCACTGCTGTGCCTCTCACCTGAGAAGACCAGAATCCAAAAGACACAGGCTGGCAATCCTACACTGCAGTGATATTTACCACAGCCAAGACTTGGAAGCAACCAAAATGGCCGTCAACAGATGAATGGACAAAGAAGAAGTGGTCCATGTACACAGTGGAACATGAGCCATGGAAAAGCATGAAACAGTGCTGTTTGCACCACCATAGAAGGACCCAGAGATAATCACACACCTTGAAGTGAGAAAGAAACCGAAAGAAAGACATCCTATGATATCACTTATACGTGTTACCTAAAAAATGATACCCATGAACTTATTTCGAAGAAAAGGACACTCATGGATTAAGAAATCAAGATTATGTTTAACCAAACGGAAAGGTGGTAAGAATGGATAAATTAGGATATGGGGGTGTCAGACCTCTACTAATACATATGAAACCTAGAATCACCAAAGACCTATGGAATACCAAGAGAGGTCCACTCAACACTCTGTAATAACGTCCATGGGAAAGGAGGCAAAGATGAATAGATAGATACATAGATATAATGAACCAGATTCTGTACACCTAGAACATACACAACATTTTTATCTCATTTGCGCTGAGGAAAAAGAAAAATTACATTTAAAAAACAAACAAGAAGTAAGGAGATATAAGCTGTCAGGGGTTTGCCTTGGCACATTCCACTCTAATTTACAGCCTACTGACACGATTTCCAGGAAGCCTCTGTTGCCCAAATGCCCTGAGTTGTAAATGGAGAAATTGTGCCGCCTTGTGGCCGTTTCCCGCAAGAGCGGCTTTAAACCACGGCTAATGGTCACTTCATACTCACAAGGACTCAGGGCTGTAAAGGACACCTGCCCTCAAAAAAATGTTCTGAGGCAGGGAGTGGCCAAAACACTTAAAAGAGAGCAAAGTTTTCAAAAAGATCCTATGAGAGGTAAGATTTACACACTCTTTACAAATAAAAAGGGAAATGGATACAAGCTCAACGTCAGGAATTATTAGACTCATGCCAATCTAATCTATGAAAAGCTTTCAACACACACCACTCGAATGACCCTAAGCAAAAGGTCTACAAACAATGAATGCTGAAGAGGTTTTAGAGAACTGTGTACCCTCTAGCTGCTGTTGAGGTGTAAAGGAGTAAGAGGCCGTCATGAGAACACAAAGGAACTGTGTTTCAAAGTAAAAATTGAGGTACCGTTCAATCCAGCAGGCCCACCGCTGGGCCTTTCACCCGAGCAGACCAGAGTCGAGAAGACACAGGCTGGCAAAGGTGCACTGCAGCAATATGCACAAAAGCCAAGACACGGAAGCAACCAAAATGGCCATCAGCAGATGAGTGGACAAAGAAGAAGTGGTCCATGTGCACAGTGGAATATCAGCCGTGGAAAACAAGGAAACACTGCTCTTTGCAGCACCATAGATGATCCTAGAGATAATCACAGAACATGAGGTAAGTCGGAAAGCAAAAGACAAATATCTTATGATATCACTTCTGGGTGGCATCTAACAACTGATACAAATGAACTTATTTCCACAGAGAAAGACAAACACTTAGAAAACAACTATGGTTATCTAAAACGAAAGGTGGGAGCAATGGGCAAATTAAGGTTAGGGCTGCCATACGTACACAAATACATATGAAATACATACATATAAGAGACTCACCATATACGAAGGGAGGTCTACTGAACACTCTGTATTAATTTACATGGAAAGAGGATCTGTACATGAATATATATATGTATGTGTGTGTGTGTGTGTGTGTGTATATATATATGTATATATATATATATATTAGAAATGAACCAGTGTGTGTACACCTAGAACAAATAATATTCTAATCATTACCCTGATTAAAAAAAGTTAAATTATAACAATGAAGAAGATGTCCTGAGACATAAACTTATGCGTTGTTTTCCTGGCACATTCCACTCTAATTTACAACCTAGGAACACGAGTTCCAGGAAAGCTCTGCTGCCCTAGTAACAAGGTTTGGGAAAGGAGAAACGCTGCCGCCGTGCGGCCGTTTCCCACAGCGGCAGCATTCAACCCAGTGCTAATGGTCACTAAATATTAACAACAATTGCAAACTTGTAAGTGCCACACGCCTTCAAAAAAAATCCTGCGGTCGAAAATCGACCCAAAGTTTCAAAAGAGGGCAAGGTTTCAAGAAGACAATTTCAAGAGGTATATTTTACACGCACTGGTTTTTTTTTTCCTTTTTAACAGCAACAACAACAAAAAAGTCATGGAAAAATGCTCATCATGAGGAAATGTTAAAGATATGCAAATCCAATCTTCAAAAACGTATCAGCTCACACCGGTCAGAATGACCATCAGCAAAAATTCTGCAAACAATAAATGCTGAAGGGGCTGTGGAGAAATGCGTACCCTCATCTCTAAGTGGGACTAAACTGGAAAGAGCCACTAATGAAAACAGAATGGAGCTGCCTTTAACAGATACCCATCGAGGCACCATAGGATTCAGCAGGCACGCTCCCGGGCCTATGACCTAAGAAGACACAATTAGAAAGACACAGGCAGGCAAAACTGCACTGCAACAGTATGACAATAGGCCAGACAGGGAAGCTACCAAAACGTCCATCCAAAGATGAATGGAAAAGGAGAACCGGTACATGTACAGATGGAATAGGAGCCAAGGAAAAAAATGAAACAATGCCGTTTGCAGCACCATAGATGAGCCTGGAGGTAATCACAACATGAAGTAAGTCAGAAAGCGAAGGACACATATCCTATGATATCACTTAATGATGTTACCTGAAAATTGATACCAATGAAGATTTTTCACAGAGCAAGGCAATCAAAGATACGATCAACAAACGTATGGTTAACCAAATGGAAAGGTTTGAGGACTGGATAAATTAGCATATTGAGGAAAACAGAGCTACACCAACACATGTGAAATATATAAGCACCAAGGACCTATGGAATACCAAGAGAAGACTACTCAACATTGTGTCCTAACCCACATGGGAAATGGATCCGAAGGTGAACAGATAATATGCATATATGTAAAAGAACCACATCTTGCACACCCAGAACAAACAAAACATTGTATTCAAATTTGCTGTGATAACAAATAAAAATTAAATTAAGAAAACCAACAAGAAGTAATGAGACATAAACTCATGGGGGTTTTTCCTGGCCCATTCCATTCTAACTTACAGGTTGGAACATTACACCTAGGAAGGCTCTTTTACCCTAGTAACCAGATTTGGGAATGGAGACATGCCACAGCCTTGTGACTGTCTCCTGCAAAAGCAGCTTTAAACACAGTGTTCAGGGTCTCTTACTATCCACAAGAATTGCACCTCTGTAAATGACACCTGCCCTCAAAAAAATCCTGGGTTCGAATATCGACGAAAAAATTCAAAAGAGGGCAATCTTGCAAGAAGACGATTTCAAGAGGCACATTTAACTCACATTCTTTCTTTTTTTCTTTATTTCCGTTTAACAAAAAAGGCCGTGGAAAAAGCTCCACATCAGGAATTACTAAAGACATGCAAATGCAATCTACAAAAACGTTTACGGGACAACAGTCAGAACGTTCATCAGCAAAAAATCTCCAAACAATAAATGCTCAAGGGGTTTTAGACAACTGTATACCCTCTAGCTGCTGCTGGGATGTCAAATGGTAACAGTCAGTAGTGGGAACAGAAAGGAGGTAAAAATTGAGCTACCATATGATCTGGTCGGCCCACTACTGGCTCCATCACCTGAGAAGACCAGAATCAAAAAGACACAGGCTGACAATCCTACACTGCAGCACTATTTACCCTAGCCAAGACTTGGAACAACCAAAAGGTCCATGCACGAAAAAGAAGTGGTCCGTGTACACAACGGAGTATTACTCCGATACAATAAATACAGTCAATATAAAAAACAAACATAACTGAGGAGACATAAGCTTTGTGTGTTTATCCGGGCACATTCCACTCTAATTTACAACCAAGGAACACTACTTCCCAGAAGGTACTGTTTCCCTAGTAACTAGGGTAGGCAATGTAGAAATGCTGCCGCCCTGTGGCCGTTTGCCGCAACAGCAGTTTTACAACCCGTGCTAAAGGTCACTTCGTATTCACAAGGACTGCAGGGCTATAAATGACACCTGCCAACAAAATGTGTTGAGGGAGGTAATGGCAAAATAAATTCAAAATATGCCGCATACTTCAAGAAACTATTTGAATAGGTAAGCTGTACTCACTCTTTAAAAAACAATAAAAATGCATGGCTATAAGCTCAATATAAGGAATTATTAGACATATGCAAATCCAGCCACAAAATGGTATCAGCTCACACCAGTCAGAATGACCCTCAGCAAAGAAATACAAACAATACATGCTGCAGAGGCTGTGAGCAAATGCACTCTCACCTTTAAGTGGCTCGTAAACTGGTAAGTGCCACCAATGAAAAGAGAATGGAGCAGCCCTTAAAAGGTAAACACTGAGATACCATATGATCCCGCAGGCCCACTCCTTGGCCTATAACCTAGGAAGACGGAAATGGAATGACACATTCAGGCAAAACGGCACTGCAGCAGTATTACAATCGCCAAGACATGGAAACAACCAAAAAGTCCATCAAGATACGAATGGACCAAGAAGAACTGGCACGTGTACAGATGGAACATGAGCCATGGAAAAAACGTGAAACGAAGCAGTTTGAAGAACCGTAGATGACTCTGGAGGTGATCACACAACTTGAAGTAAGTCACAAAGCGAAAGACACATATCCTATGATATCAATTATAGGTGTTACCTAGAAATGGATACCAACGAAGATATTTCCACAGATAACAGGAATCACAGATTTATTAAACAAACTTATGCTTAACCAATCGGAAAGTTGTAAAGATTGGATATATTAGGATATTGGGGTCGACAGAGGTATACAAACACACGTGAAATATATAATCGCCAAAGACCTACAGAATTCCAAGAGAAGACTACTCAACACTGTGTCATAACCTACCTGGCAAATGGATCCCAAGATGAATACATATATGTCTCGGTGTAAAAAACACACACATCTTGCGCACCTAGAACAAAGCAAACATTACAATCAAATTTGCTGTCATAAAAGATTATATTAAAAAAATGAACAAGAAATAATGGGGCATAAAATTATGGGCGTTCTTCCTGGCTCATGCCATTCTACCTTCCAACCTTGGAACACAGCTCCCAGGAAGGCTCTGTTGACCTAGTAACCAGATTTCAGAGTGGAGAAATCCTGCAGCATTTTGGCCTTCCTCCAACAGCAGTTTTAAACCCAGTGCAAATGGTCAGTTAAAATTCACCTGAATTGCAGGCCTGTAAATGACACCTGTCCTCAAAAAAAAATTCTGGGGTCGAAAATCGACCAAAAACTTCAAAAGAGGCAACCTTTCAAGAAGACAATTTCAAGAGGCATATTTGACACACATTTTGTCTTTTCTTCTGTTTTTTTTTCTTTAACCAAGGCAAGTGCATGGAAAAAATGCTTAACATCAGAAATTAATAAAGTCACGCAAATCCAATCTATGAAAGCGTTCACCTCACAACAGTCAGAATGATCATCAGCAAAACAGTCCACAAACAACACATGCTGAACGGGTTTTAGAGAACTCTGTGTACCCTGTAGCTGCTGGTGGGAGGTAAACTGGTAACAGCCAGTAGTTAGAACAGAAAGAACATGCGTTTCAAGGGAAAAATTGAGCTACCATAGGGTCTGGTAGACCCACTGCTGTGCCTCTCACCTGAGAAGACCAGAATCCAAAAGACACAGGCTGGCAATCCTACACTGCAGTGATATTTACCACAGCCAAGACTTGGAAGCAACCAAAATGGCCGTCAACAGATGAATGGACAAAGAAGAAGTGGTCCATGTACACAGTGGAACATGAGCCATGGAAAAGCATGAAACAGTGCTGTTTGCACCACCATAGAAGGACCCAGAGATAATCACACACCTTGAAGTGAGAAAGAAACCGAAAGAAAGACATCCTATGATATCACTTATACGTGTTACCTAAAAAATGATACCCATGAACTTATTTCGAAGAAAAGGACACTCATGGATTAAGAAATCAAGATTATGTTTAACCAAACGGAAAGGTGGTAAGAATGGATAAATTAGGATATGGGGGTGTCAGACCTCTACTAATACATATGAAACCTAGAATCACCAAAGACCTATGGAATACCAAGAGAGGTCCACTCAACACTCTGTAATAACGTCCATGGGAAAGGAGGCAAAGATGAATAGATAGATACATAGATATAATGAACCAGATTCTGTACACCTAGAACATACACAACATTTTTATCTCATTTGCGCTGAGGAAAAAGAAAAATTACATTTAAAAAACAAACAAGAAGTAAGGAGATATAAGCTGTCAGGGGTTTGCCTTGGCACATTCCACTCTAATTTACAGCCTACTGACACGATTTCCAGGAAGCCTCTGTTGCCCAAATGCCCTGAGTTGTAAATGGAGAAATTGTGCCGCCTTGTGGCCGTTTCCCGCAAGAGCGGCTTTAAACCACGGCTAATGGTCACTTCATACTCACAAGGACTCAGGGCTGTAAAGGACACCTGCCCTCAAAAAAATGTTCTGAGGCAGGGAGTGGCCAAAACACTTAAAAGAGAGCAAAGTTTTCAAAAAGATCCTATGAGAGGTAAGATTTACACACTCTTTACAAATAAAAAGGGAAATGGATACAAGCTCAACGTCAGGAATTATTAGACTCATGCCAATCTAATCTATGAAAAGCTTTCAACACACACCACTCGAATGACCCTAAGCAAAAGGTCTACAAACAATGAATGCTGAAGAGGTTTTAGAGAACTGTGTACCCTCTAGCTGCTGTTGAGGTGTAAAGGAGTAAGAGGCCATCATGAGAACACAAAGGAACTGTGTTTCAAAGTAAAAATTGAGGTACCGTTCAATCCAGCAGGCCCACCGCTGGGCCTTTCACCCGAGCAGACCAGAGTCGAGAAGACACAGGCTGGCAAAGGTGCACTGCAGCAATATGCACAAAAGCCAAGACACGGAAGCAACCAAAATGGCCATCAGCAGATGAGTGGACAAAGAAGAAGTGGTCCATGTGCACAGTGGAATATCAGCCGTGGAAAACAAGGAAACACTGCTCTTTGCAGCACCATAGATGATCCTAGAGATAATCACAGAACATGAGGTAAGTCGGAAAGCAAAAGACAAATATCTTATGATATCACTTCTGGGTGGCATCTAACAACTGATACAAATGAACTTATTTCCACAGAGAAAGACAAACACTTAGAAAACAACTATGGTTATCTAAAACGAAAGGTGGGAGCAATGGGCAAATTAAGGTTAGGGCTGCCATACGTACACAAATACATATGAAATACATACATATAAGAGACTCACCATATACGAAGGGAGGTCTACTGAACACTCTGTATTAATTTACATGGAAAGAGGATCTGTACATGAATATATATATGTATGTGTGTGTGTGTGTGTGTGTGTATATATATATGTATATATATATATATATTAGAAATGAACCAGTGTGTGTACACCTAGAACAAATAATATTCTAATCATTACCCTGATTAAAAAAAGTTAAATTATAACAATGAAGAAGATGTCCTGAGACATAAACTTATGCGTTGTTTTCCTGGCACATTCCACTCTAATTTACAACCTAGGAACACGAGTTCCAGGAAAGCTCTGCTGCCCTAGTAACAAGGTTTGGGAAAGGAGAAACGCTGCCGCCGTGCGGCCGTTTCCCACAGCGGCAGCATTCAACCCAGTGCTAATGGTCACTAAATATTAACAACAATTGCAAACTTGTAAGTGCCACACGCCTTCAAAAAAAATCCTGCGGTCGAAAATCGACCCAAAGTTTCAAAAGAGGGCAAGGTTTCAAGAAGACAATTTCAAGAGGTATATTTTACACGCACTGGTTTTTTTTTTCCTTTTTAACAGCAACAACAACAAAAAAGTCATGGAAAAATGCTCATCATGAGGAAATGTTAAAGATATGCAAATCCAATCTTCAAAAACGTATCAGCTCACACCGGTCAGAATGACCATCAGCAAAAATTCTGCAAACAATAAATGCTGAAGGGGCTGTGGAGAAATGCGTACCCTCATCTCTAAGTGGGACTAAACTGGAAAGAGCCACTAATGAAAACAGAATGGAGCTGCCTTTAACAGATACCCATCGAGGCACCATAGGATTCAGCAGGCACGCTCCCGGGCCTATGACCTAAGAAGACACAATTAGAAAGACACAGGCAGGCAAAACTGCACTGCAACAGTATGACAATAGGCCAGACAGGGAAGCTACCAAAACGTCCATCCAAAGATGAATGGAAAAGGAGAACCGGTACATGTACAGATGGAATAGGAGCCAAGGAAAAAAATGAAACAATGCCGTTTGCAGCACCATAGATGAGCCTGGAGGTAATCACAACATGAAGTAAGTCAGAAAGCGAAGGACACATATCCTATGATATCACTTAATGATGTTACCTGAAAATTGATACCAATGAAGATTTTTCACAGAGCAAGGCAATCAAAGATACGATCAACAAACGTATGGTTAACCAAATGGAAAGGTTTGAGGACTGGATAAATTAGCATATTGAGGAAAACAGAGCTACACCAACACATGTGAAATATATAAGCACCAAGGACCTATGGAATACCAAGAGAAGACTACTCAACATTGTGTCCTAACCCACATGGGAAATGGATCCGAAGGTGAACAGATAATATGCATATATGTAAAAGAACCACATCTTGCACACCCAGAACAAACAAAACATTGTATTCAAATTTGCTGTGATAACAAATAAAAATTAAATTAAGAAAACCAACAAGAAGTAATGAGACATAAACTCATGGGGGTTTTTCCTGGCCCATTCCATTCTAACTTACAGGTTGGAACATTACACCTAGGAAGGCTCTTTTACCCTAGTAACCAGATTTGGGAATGGAGACATGCCACAGCCTTGTGACTGTCTCCTGCAAAAGCAGCTTTAAACACAGTGTTCAGGGTCTCTTACTATCCACAAGAATTGCACCTCTGTAAATGACACCTGCCCTCAAAAAAATCCTGGGTTCGAATATCGACGAAAAAATTCAAAAGAGGGCAATCTTGCAAGAAGACGATTTCAAGAGGCACATTTAACTCACATTCTTTCTTTTTTTCTTTATTTCCGTTTAACAAAAAAGGCCGTGGAAAAAGCTCCACATCAGGAATTACTAAAGACATG
The DNA here is from genome assembly GCF_951394435.1 of Stenella coeruleoalba. Taxonomy (NCBI): domain Eukaryota; kingdom Metazoa; phylum Chordata; class Mammalia; order Artiodactyla; family Delphinidae; genus Stenella; species Stenella coeruleoalba. The sequence goes on from NW_027645908.1 coordinate 29,715, forward strand.
CAAATGCAATCTACAAAAACGTTTACGGGACAACAGTCAGAACGTTCATCAGCAAAAAATCTCCAAACAATAAATGCTCAAGGGGTTTTAGACAACTGTATACCCTCTAGCTGCTGCTGGGATGTCAAATGGTAACAGTCAGTAGTGGGAACAGAAAGGAGGTAAAAATTGAGCTACCATATGATCTGGTCGGCCCACTACTGGCTCCATCACCTGAGAAGACCAGAATCAAAAAGACACAGGCTGACAATCCTACACTGCAGCACTATTTACCCTAGCCAAGACTTGGAACAACCAAAAGGTCCATCAACCGATGAATGCACGAAAAAGAAGTGGTCCGTGTACACAACGGAGTATTACTCCGATACAATAAATACAGTCAATATAAAAAACAAACATAACTGAGGAGACATAAGCTTTGTGTGTTTATCCGGGCACATTCCACTCTAATTTACAACCAAGGAACACTACTTCCCAGAAGGTACTGTTTCCCTAGTAACTAGGGTAGGCAATGTAGAAATGCTGCCGCCCTGTGGCCGTTTGCCGCAACAGCAGTTTTACAACCCGTGCTAAAGGTCACTTCGCATTCACAAGGACTGCAGGGCTATAAATGACACCTGCCAACAAAATGTGTTGAGGGAGGTAATGGCAAAATAAATTCAAAATATGCCGCATACTTCAAGAAACTATTTGAATAGGTAAGCTGTACTCACTCTTTAAAAAACAATAAAAATGCATGGCTATAAGCTCAATATAAGGAATTATTAGACATACGCAAATCCAGCCACAAAATGGTATCAGCTCACACCAGTCAGAATGACCCTCAGCAAAGAAATACAAACAATACATGCTGCAGAGGCTGTGAGCAAATGCACTCTCACCTTTAAGTGGCTCGTAAACTGGTAAGTGCCACCAATGAAAAGAGAATGGAGCAGCCCTTAAAAGGTAAACACTGAGATACCATATGATCCCGCAGGCCCACTCCTTGGCCTATAACCTAGGAAGACGGAAATGGAATGACACATTCAGGCAAAACGGCACTGCAGCAGTATTACAATCGCCAAGACATGGAAACAACCAAAAAGTCCATCAAGATACGAATGGACCAAGAAGAACTGGCACGTGTACAGATGGAACATGAGCCATGGAAAAAACGTGAAACGAAGCAGTTTGAAGAACCGTAGATGACTCTGGAGGTGATCACACAACTTGAAGTAAGTCACAAAGCGAAAGACACATATCCTATGATATCAATTATAGGTGTTACCTAGAAATGGATACCAACGAAGATATTTCCACAGATAACAGGAATCACAGATTTATTAAACAAACTTATGCTTAACCAATCGGAAAGTTGTAAAGATTGGATATATTAGGATATTGGGGTCGACAGAGGTATACAAACACACGTGAAATATATAATCGCCAAAGACCTACAGAATTCCAAGAGAAGACTACTCAACACTGTGTCATAACCTACCTGGCAAATGGATCCCAAGATGAATACATATATGTCTCGGTGTAAAAAACACACACATCTTGCGCACCTAGAACAAAGCAAACATTACAATCAAATTTGCTGTCATAAAAGATTATATTAAAAAAATGAACAAGAAATAATGGGGCATAAAATTATGGGCGTTCTTCCTGGCTCATGCCATTCTACCTTCCAACCTTGGAACACAGCTCCCAGGAAGGCTCTGTTGACCTAGTAACCAGATTTCAGAGTGGAGAAATCCTGCAGCATTTTGGCCTTCCTCCAACAGCAGTTTTAAACCCAGTGCAAATGGTCAGTTAAAATTCACCTGAATTGCAGGCCTGTAAATGACACCTGTCCTCAAAAAAAAATTCTGGGGTCGAAAATCGACCAAAAACTTCAAAAGAGGCAACCTTTCAAGAAGACAATTTCAAGAGGCATATTTGACACACATTTTGTCTTTTCTTCTGTTTTTTTTTCTTTAACCAAGGCAAGTGCATGGAAAAAATGCTTAACATCAGAAATTAATAAAGTCACGCAAATCCAATCTATGAAAGCGTTCACCTCACAACAGTCAGAATGATCATCAGCAAAACAGTCCACAAACAACACATGCTGAACGGGTTTTAGAGAACTCTGTGTACCCTGTAGCTGCTGGTGGGAGGTAAACTGGTAACAGCCAGTAGTTAGAACAGAAAGAACATGCGTTTCAAGGGAAAAATTGAGCTACCATAGGGTCTGGTAGACCCACTGCTGTGCCTCTCACCTGAGAAGACCAGAATCCAAAAGACACAGGCTGGCAATCCTACACTGCAGTGATATTTACCACAGCCAAGACTTGGAAGCAACCAAAATGGCCGTCAACAGATGAATGGACAAAGAAGAAGTGGTCCATGTACACAGTGGAACATGAGCCATGGAAAAGCATGAAACAGTGCTGTTTGCACCACCATAGAAGGACCCAGAGATAATCACACACCTTGAAGTGAGAAAGAAACCGAAAGAAAGACATCCTATGATATCACTTATACGTGTTACCTAAAAAATGATACCCATGAACTTATTTCGAAGAAAAGGACACTCATGGATTAAGAAATCAAGATTATGTTTAACCAAACGGAAAGGTGGTAAGAATGGATAAATTAGGATATGGGGGTGTCAGACCTCTACTAATACATATGAAACCTAGAATCACCAAAGACCTATGGAATACCAAGAGAGGTCCACTCAACACTCTGTAATAACGTCCATGGGAAAGGAGGCAAAGATGAATAGATAGATACATAGATATAATGAACCAGATTCTGTACACCTAGAACATACACAACATTTTTATCTCATTTGCGCTGAGGAAAAAGAAAAATTACATTTAAAAAACAAACAAGAAGTAAGGAGATATAAGCTGTCAGGGGTTTGCCTTGGCACATTCCACTCTAATTTACAGCCTACTGACACGATTTCCAGGAAGCCTCTGTTGCCCAAATGCCCTGAGTTGTAAATGGAGAAATTGTGCCGCCTTGTGGCCGTTTCCCGCAAGAGCGGCTTTAAACCACGGCTAATGGTCACTTCATACTCACAAGGACTCAGGGCTGTAAAGGACACCTGCCCTCAAAAAAATGTTCTGAGGCAGGGAGTGGCCAAAACACTTAAAAGAGAGCAAAGTTTTCAAAAAGATCCTATGAGAGGTAAGATTTACACACTCTTTACAAATAAAAAGGGAAATGGATACAAGCTCAACGTCAGGAATTATTAGACTCATGCCAATCTAATCTATGAAAAGCTTTCAACACACACCACTCGAATGACCCTAAGCAAAAGGTCTACAAACAATGAATGCTGAAGAGGTTTTAGAGAACTGTGTACCCTCTAGCTGCTGTTGAGGTGTAAAGGAGTAAGAGGCCATCATGAGAACACAAAGGAACTGTGTTTCAAAGTAAAAATTGAGGTACCGTTCAATCCAGCAGGCCCACCGCTGGGCCTTTCACCCGAGCAGACCAGAGTCGAGAAGACACAGGCTGGCAAAGGTGCACTGCAGCAATATGCACAAAAGCCAAGACACGGAAGCAACCAAAATGGCCATCAGCAGATGAGTGGACAAAGAAGTGGTCCATGTGCACAGTGGAATATCAGCCGTGGAAAACAAGGAAACACTGCTCTTTGCAGCACCATAGATGATCCTAGAGATAATCACAGAACATGAGGTAAGTCGGAAAGCAAAAGACACATATCTTATGATATCACTTCTGGGTGGCATCTAACAACTGATACAAATGAACTTATTTCCACAGAGAAAGACAAACACTTAGAAAACAACTATGGTTATCTAAAACGAAAGGTGGGAGCAATGGGCAAATTAAGGTTAGGGCTGCCATACGTACACAAATACATATGAAATACATACATATAAGAGACTCACCATATACGAAGGGAGGTCTACTGAACACTCTGTATTAATTTACATGGAAAGAGGATCTGTACATGAATATATATATGTATGTGTGTGTGTGTGTGTGTGTGTATATATATATATATATATATATATATTAGAAATGAACCAGTGTGTGTACACCTAGAACAAATAATATTCTAATCATTACCCTGATTAAAAAAAGTTAAATTATAACAATGAAGAAGATGTCCTGAGACATAAACTTATGCGTTGTTTTCCTGGCACATTCCACTCTAATTTACAACCTAGGAACACGAGTTCCAGGAAAGCTCTGCTGCCCTAGTAACAAGGTTTGGGAAAGGAGAAACGCTGCCGCCGTGCGGCCGTTTCCCACAGCGGCAGCATTCAACCCAGTGCTAATGGTCACTAAATATTAACAACAATTGCAAACTTGTAAGTGCCACACGCCTTCAAAAAAAATCCTGCGGTCGAAAATCGACCCAAAGTTTCAAAAGAGGGCAAGGTTTCAAGAAGACAATTTCAAGAGGTATATTTTACACGCACTGGTTTTTTTTTTTCCTTTTTAACAGCAACAACAACAAAAAAGTCATGGAAAAATGCTCATCATGAGGAAATGTTAAAGATATGCAAATCCAATCTTCAAAAACGTATCAGCTCACACCGGTCAGAATGACCATCAGCAAAAATTCTGCAAACAATAAATGCTGAAGGGGCTGTGGAGAAATGCGTACCCTCATCTCTAAGTGGGACTAAACTGGAAAGAGCCACTAATGAAAACAGAATGGAGCTGCCTTTAACAGATACCCATCGAGGCACCATAGGATTCAGCAGGCACGCTCCCGGGCCTATGACCTAAGAAGACACAATTAGAAAGACACAGGCAGGCAAAACTGCACTGCAACAGTATGACAATAGGCCAGACAGGGAAGCTACCAAAACGTCCATCCAAAGATGAATGGAAAAGGAGAACCGGTACATGTACAGATGGAATAGGAGCCAAGGAAAAAAATGAAACAATGCCGTTTGCAGCACCATAGATGAGCCTGGAGGTAATCACAACATGAAGTAAGTCAGAAAGCGAAGGACACATATCCTATGATATCACTTAATGATGTTACCTGAAAATTGATACCAATGAAGATTTTTCACAGAGCAAGGCAATCAAAGATACGATCAACAAACGTATGGTTAACCAAATGGAAAGGTTTGAGGACTGGATAAATTAGCATATTGAGGAAAACAGAGCTACACCAACACATGTGAAATATATAAGCACCAAGGACCTATGGAATACCAAGAGAAGACTACTCAACATTGTGTCCTAACCCACATGGGAAATGGATCCGAAGGTGAACAGATAATATGCATATATGTAAAAGAACCACATCTTGCACACCCAGAACAAACAAAACATTGTATTCAAATTTGCTGTGATAACAAATAAAAATTAAATTAAGAAAACCAACAAGAAGTAATGAGACATAAACTCATGGGGGTTTTTCCTGGCCCATTCCATTCTAACTTACAGGTTGGAACATTACACCTAGGAAGGCTCTTTTACCCTAGTAACCAGATTTGGGAATGGAGACATGCCACAGCCTTGTGACTGTCTCCTGCAAAAGCAGCTTTAAACACAGTGTTCAGGGTCTCTTACTATCCACAAGAATTGCACCTCTGTAAATGACACCTGCCCTCAAAAAAATCCTGGGTTCGAATATCGACGAAAAAATTCAAAAGAGGGCAATCTTGCAAGAAGACGATTTCAAGAGGCACATTTAACTCACATTCTTTCTTTTTTTCTTTATTTCCGTTTAACAAAAAAGGCCGTGGAAAAAGCTCCACATCAGGAATTACTAAAGACATGCAAATGCAATCTACAAAAACGTTTACGGGACAACAGTCAGAACGTTCATCAGCAAAAAATCTCCAAACAATAAATGCTCAAGGGGTTTTAGACAACTGTATACCCTCTAGCTGCTGCTGGGATGTCAAATGGTAACAGTCAGTAGTGGGAACAGAAAGGAGGTAAAAATTGAGCTACCATATGATCTGGTCGGCCCACTACTGGCTCGATCACCTGAGAAGACCAGAATCAAAAAGACACAGGCTGACAATCCTACACTGCAGCACTATTTACCCTAGCCAAGACTTGGAACAACCAAAAGGTCCATGCACGAAAAAGAAGTGGTCCGTGTACACAACGGAGTATTACTCCGATACAATAAATACAGTCAATATAAAAAACAAACATAACTGAGGAGACATAAGCTTTGTGTGTTTATCCGGGCACATTCCACTCTAATTTACAACCAAGGAACACTACTTCCCAGAAGGTACTGTTTCCCTAGTAACTAGGGTAGGCAATGTAGAAATGCTGCCGCCGTGTGGCCGTTTGCCGCAACAGCAGTTTTACAACCCGTGCTAAAGGTCACTTCGTATTCACAAGGACTGCAGGGCTATAAATGACACCTGCCAACAAAATGTGTTGAGGGAGGTAATGGCAAAATAAATTCAAAATATGCCGCATACTTCAAGAAACTATTTGAATAGGTAAGCTGTACTCACTCTTTAAAAAACAATAAAAATGCATGGCTATAAGCTCAATATAAGGAATTATTAGACATACGCAAATCCAGCCACAAAATGGTATCAGCTCACACCAGTCAGAATGACCCTCAGCAAAGAAATACAAACAATACATGCTGCAGAGGCTGTGAGCAAATGCACTCTCACCTTTAAGTGGCTCGTAAACTGGTAAGTGCCACCAATGAAAAGAGAATGGAGCAGCCCTTAAAAGGTAAACACTGAGATACCATATGATCCCGCAGGCCCACTCCTTGGCCTATAACCTAGGAAGACGGAAATGGAATGACACATTCAGGCAAAACGGCACTGCAGCAGTATTACAATCGCCAAGACATGGAAACAACCAAAAAGTCCATCAAGATACGAATGGACCAAGAAGAACTGGCACGTGTACAGATGGAACATGAGCCATGGAAAAAACGTGAAACGAAGCAGTTTGAAGAACCGTAGATGACTCTGGAGGTGATCACACAACTTGAAGTAAGTCACAAAGCGAAAGACACATATCCTATGATATCAATTATAGGTGTTACCTAGAAATGGATACCAACGAAGATATTTCCACAGATAACAGGAATCACAGATTTATTAAACAAACTTATGCTTAACCAATCGGAAAGTTGTAAAGATTGGATATATTAGGATATTGGGGTCGACAGAGGTATACAAACACACGTGAAATATATAATCGCCAAAGACCTACAGAATTCCAAGAGAAGACTACTCAACACTGTGTCATAACCTACCTGGCAAATGGATCCCAAGATGAATACATATATGTCTCGGTGTAAAAAACACACACATCTTGCGCACCTAGAACAAAGCAAACATTACAATCAAATTTGCTGTCGTAAAAGATTATATTAAAAAAATGAACAAGAAATAATGGGGCATAAAATTATGGGCGTTCTTCCTGGCTCATGCCATTCTACCTTCCAACCTTGGAACACAGCTCCCAGGAAGGCTCTGTTGACCTAGTAACCAGATTTCAGAGTGGAGAAATCCTGCAGCATTTTGGCCTTCCTCCAACAGCAGTTTTAAACCCAGTGCAAATGGTCAGTTAAAATTCACCTGAATTGCAGGCCTGTAAATGACACCTGTCCTCAAAAAAAAATTCTGGGGTCGAAAATCGACCAAAAACTTCAAAAGAGGCAACCTTTCAAGAAGACAATTTCAAGAGGCATATTTGACACACATTTTGTCTTTTCTTCTGTTTTTTTTTCTTTAACCAAGGCAAGTGCATGGAAAAAATGCTTAACATCAGAAATTAATAAAGTCACGCAAATCCAATCTATGAAAGCGTTCACCTCACAACAGTCAGAATGATCATCAGCAAAACAGTCCACAAACAACACATGCTGAACGGGTTTTAGAGAACTCTGTGTACCCTGTAGCTGCTGGTGGGAGGTAAACTGGTAACAGCCAGTAGTTAGAACAGAAAGAACATGCGTTTCAAGGGAAAAATTGAGCTACCATAGGGTCTGGTAGACCCACTGCTGTGCCTCTCACCTGAGAAGACCAGAATCCAAAAGACACAGGCTGGCAATCCTACACTGCAGTGATATTTACCACAGCCAAGACTTGGAAGCAACCAAAATGGCCGTCAACAGATGAATGGACAAAGAAGAAGTGGTCCATGTACACAGTGGAACATGAGCCATGGAAAAGCATGAAACAGTGCTGTTTGCACCACCATAGAAGGACCCAGAGATAATCACACACCTTGAAGTGAGAAAGAAACCGAAAGAAAGACATCCTATGATATCACTTATACGTGTTACCTAAAAAATGATACCCATGAACTTATTTCGAAGAAAAGGACACTCATGGATTAAGAAATCAAGATTATGTTTAACCAAACGGAAAGGTGGTAAGAATGGATAAATTAGGATATGGGGGTGTCAGACCTCTACTAATACATATGAAACCTAGAATCACCAAAGACCTATGGAATACCAAGAGAGGTCCACTCAACACTCTGTAATAACGTCCATGGGAAAGGAGGCAAAGATGAATAGATAGATACATAGATATAATGAACCAGATTCTGTACACCTAGAACATACACAACATTTTTATCTCATTTGCGCTGAGGAAAAAGAAAAATTACATTTAAAAAACAAACAAGAAGTAAGGAGATATAAGCTGTCAGGGGTTTGCCTTGGCACATTCCACTCTAATTTACAGCCTACTGACACGATTTCCAGGAAGCCTCTGTTGCCCAAATGCCCTGAGTTGTAAATGGAGAAATTGTGCCGCCTTGTGGCCGTTTCCCGCAAGAGCGGCTTTAAACCACGGCTAATGGTCACTTCATACTCACAAGGACTCAGGGCTGTAAAGGACACCTGCCCTCAAAAAAATGTTCTGAGGCAGGGAGTGGCCAAAACACTTAAAAGAGAGCAAAGTTTTCAAAAAGATCCTATGAGAGGTAAGATTTACACACTCTTTACAAATAAAAAGGGAAATGGATACAAGCTCAACGTCAGGAATTATTAGACTCATGCCAATCTAATCTATGAAAAGCTTTCAACACACACCACTCGAATGACCCTAAGCAAAAGGTCTACAAACAATGAATGCTGAAGAGGTTTTAGAGAACTGTGTACCCTCTAGCTGCTGTTGAGGTGTAAAGGAGTAAGAGGCCATCATGAGAACACAAAGGAACTGTGTTTCAAAGTAAAAATTGAGGTACCGTTCAATCCAGCAGGCCCACCGCTGGGCCTTTCACCCGAGCAGACCAGAGTCGAGAAGACACAGGCTGGCAAAGGTGCACTGCAGCAATATGCACAAAAGCCAAGACACGGAAGCAACCAAAATGGCCATCAGCAGATGAGTGGACAAAGAAGAAGTGGTCCATGTGCACAGTGGAATATCAGCCGTGGAAAACAAGGAAACACTGCTCTTTGCAGCACCATAGATGATCCTAGAGATAATCACAGAACATGAGGTAAGTCGGAAAGCAAAAGACAAATATCTTATGATATCACTTCTGGGTGGCATCTAACAACTGATACAAATGAACTTATTTCCACAGAGAAAGACAAACACTTAGAAAACAACTATGGTTATCTAAAACGAAAGGTGGGAGCAATGGGCAAATTAAGGTTAGGGCTGCCATACGTACACAAATACATATGAAATACATACATATAAGAGACTCACCATATACGAAGGGAGGTCTACTGAACACTCTGTATTAATTTACATGGAAAGAGGATCTGTACATGAATATATATATGTATGTGTGTGTGTGTGTGTGTGTGTATATATATATGTGTATATATATATATATTAGAAATGAACCAGTGTGTGTACACCTAGAACAAATAATATTCTAATCATTACCCTGATTAAAAAAAGTTAAATTATAACAATGAAGAAGATGTCCTGAGACATAAACTTATGCGTTGTTTTCCTGGCACATTCCACTCTAATTTACAACCTAGGAACACGAGTTCCAGGAAAGCTCTGCTGCCCTAGTAACAAGGTTTGGGAAAGGAGAAACGCTGCCGCCGTGCGGCCGTTTCCCACAGCGGCAGCATTCAACCCAGTGCTAATGGTCACTAAATATTAACAACAATTGCAAACTTGTAAGTGCCACACGCCTTCAAAAAAAATCCTGCGGTCGAAAATCGACCCAAAGTTTCAAAAGAGGGCAAGGTTTCAAGAAGACAATTTCAAGAGGTATATTTTACACGCACTGGTTTTTTTTTTTCCTTTTTAACAGCAACAACAACAAAAAAGTCATGGAAAAATGCTCATCATGAGGAAATGTTAAAGATATGCAAATCCAATCTTCAAAAACGTATCAGCTCACACCGGTCAGAATGACCATCAGCAAAAATTCTGCAAACAATAAATGCTGAAGGGGCTGTGGAGAAATGCGTACCCTCATCTCTAAGTGGGACTAAACTGGAAAGAGCCACTAATGAAAACAGAATGGAGCTGCCTTTAACAGATACCCATCGAGGCACCATAGGATTCAGCAGGCACGCTCCCGGGCCTATGACCTAAGAAGACACAATTAGAAAGACACAGGCAGGCAAAACTGCACTGCAACAGTATGACAATAGGCCAGACAGGGAAGCTACCAAAACGTCCATCCAAAGATGAATGGAAAAGGAGAACCGGTACATGTACAGATGGAATAGGAGCCAAGGAAAAAAATGAAACAATGCCGTTTGCAGCACCATAGATGAGCCTGGAGGTAATCACAACATGAAGTAAGTCAGAAAGCGAAGGACACATATCCTATGATATCACTTAATGATGTTACCTGAAAATTGATACCAATGAAGATTTTTCACAGAGCAAGGCAATCAAAGATACGATCAACAAACGTATGGTTAACCAAATGGAAAGGTTTGAGGACTGGATAAATTAGCATATTGAGGAAAACAGAGCTACACCAACACATGTGAAATATATAAGCACCAAGGACCTATGGAATACCAAGAGAAGACTACTCAACATTGTGTCCTAACCCACATGGGAAATGGATCCGAAGGTGAACAGATAATATGCATATATGTAAAAGAACCACATCTTGCACACCCAGAACAAACAAAACATTGTATTCAAATTTGCTGTGATAACAAATAAAAATTAAATTAAGAAAACCAACAAGAAGTAATGAGACATAAACTCATGGGGGTTTTTCCTGGCCCATTCCATTCTAACTTACAGGTTGGAACATTACACCTAGGAAGGCTCTTTTACCCTAGTAACCAGATTTGGGAATGGAGACATGCCACAGCCTTGTGACTGTCTCCTGCAAAAGCAGCTTTAAACACAGTGTTCAGGGTCTCTTACTATCCACAAGAATTGCACCTCTGTAAATGACACCTGCCCTCAAAAAAATCCTGGGTTCGAATATCGACGAAAAAATTCAAAAGAGGGCAATCTTGCAAGAAGACGATTTCAAGAGGCACATTTAACTCACATTCTTTCTTTTTTTCTTTATTTCCGTTTAACAAAAAAGGCCGTGGAAAAAGCTCCACATCAGGAATTACTAAAGACATGCAAATGCAATCTACAAAAACGTTTACGGGACAACAGTCAGAACGTTCATCAGCAAAAAATCTCCAAACAATAAATGCTCAAGGGGTTTTAGACAACTGTATACCCTCTAGCTGCTGCTGGGATGTCAAATGGTAACAGTCAGTAGTGGGAACAGAAAGGAGGTAAAAATTGAGCTACCATATGATCTGGTCGGCCCACTACTGGCTCCATCACCTGAGAAGACCAGAATCAAAAAGACACAGGCTGACAATCCTACACTGCAGCACTATTTACCCTAGCCAAGACTTGGAACAACCAAAAGGTCCATCAACCGATGAATGCACGAAAAAGAAGTGGTCCGTGTACACAACGGAGTATTACTCCGATACAATAAATACAGTCAATATAAAAAACAAACATAACTGAGGAGACATAAGCTTTGTGTGTTTATCCGGGCACATTCCACTCTAATTTACAACCAAGGAACACTACTTCCCAGAAGGTACTGTTTCCCTAGTAACTAGGGTAGGCAATGTAGAAATGCTGCCGCCCTGTGGCCGTTTGCCGCAACAGCAGTTTTACAACCCGTGCTAAAGGTCACTTCGCATTCACAAGGACTGCAGGGCTATAAATGACACCTGCCAACAAAATGTGTTGAGGGAGGTAATGGCAAAATAAATTCAAAATATGCCGCATACTTCAAGAAACTATTTGAATAGGTAAGCTGTACTCACTCTTTAAAAAACAATAAAAATGCATGGCTATAAGCTCAATATAAGGAATTATTAGACATACGCAAATCCAGCCACAAAATGGTATCAGCTCACACCAGTCAGAATGACCCTCAGCAAAGAAATACAAACAATACATGCTGCAGAGGCTGTGAGCAAATGCACTCTCACCTTTAAGTGGCTCGTAAACTGGTAAGTGCCACCAATGAAAAGAGAATGGAGCAGCCCTTAAAAGGTAAACACTGAGATACCATATGATCCCGCAGGCCCACTCCTTGGCCTATAACCTAGGAAGACGGAAATGGAATGACACATTCAGGCAAAACGGCACTGCAGCAGTATTACAATCGCCAAGACATGGAAACAACCAAAAAGTCCATCAAGATACGAATGGACCAAGAAGAACTGGCACGTGTACAGATGGAACATGAGCCATGGAAAAAACGTGAAACGAAGCAGTTTGAAGAACCGTAGATGACTCTGGAGGTGATCACACAACTTGAAGTAAGTCACAAAGCGAAAGACACATATCCTATGATATCAATTATAGGTGTTACCTAGAAATGGATACCAACGAAGATATTTCCACAGATAACAGGAATCACAGATTTATTAAACAAACTTATGCTTAACCAATCGGAAAGTTGTAAAGATTGGATATATTAGGATATTGGGGTCGACAGAGGTATACAAACACACGTGAAATATATAATCGCCAAAGACCTACAGAATTCCAAGAGAAGACTACTCAACACTGTGTCATAACCTACCTGGCAAATGGATCCCAAGATGAATACATATATGTCTCGGTGTAAAAAACACACACATCTTGCGCACCTAGAACAAAGCAAACATTACAATCAAATTTGCTGTCGTAAAAGATTATATTAAAAAAATGAACAAGAAATAATGGGGCATAAAATTATGGGCGTTCTTCCTGGCTCATGCCATTCTACCTTCCAACCTTGGAACACAGCTCCCAGGAAGGCTCTGTTGACCTAGTAACCAGATTTCAGAGTGGAGAAATCCTGCAGCATTTTGGCCTTCCTCCAACAGCAGTTTTAAACCCAGTGCAAATGGTCAGTTAAAATTCACCTGAATTGCAGGCCTGTAAATGACACCTGTCCTCAAAAAAAAATTCTGGGGTCGAAAATCGACCAAAAACTTCAAAAGAGGCAACCTTTCAAGAAGACAATTTCAAGAGGCATATTTGACACACATTTTGTCTTTTCTTCTGTTTTTTTTTCTTTAACCAAGGCAAGTGCATGGAAAAAATGCTTAACATCAGAAATTAATAAAGTCACGCAAATCCAATCTATGAAAGCGTTCACCTCACAACAGTCAGAATGATCATCAGCAAAACAGTCCACAAACAACACATGCTGAACGGGTTTTAGAGAACTCTGTGTACCCTGTAGCTGCTGGTGGGAGGTAAACTGGTAACAGCCAGTAGTTAGAACAGAAAGAACATGCGTTTCAAGGGAAAAATTGAGCTACCATAGGGTCTGGTAGACCCACTGCTGTGCCTCTCACCTGAGAAGACCAGAATCCAAAAGACACAGGCTGGCAATCCTACACTGCAGTGATATTTACCACAGCCAAGACTTGGAAGCAACCAAAATGGCCGTCAACAGATGAATGGACAAAGAAGAAGTGGTCCATGTACACAGTGGAACATGAGCCATGGAAAAGCATGAAACAGTGCTGTTTGCACCACCATAGAAGGACCCAGAGATAATCACACACCTTGAAGTGAGAAAGAAACCGAAAGAAAGACATCCTATGATATCACTTATACGTGTTACCTAAAAAATGATACCCATGAACTTATTTCGAAGAAAAGGACACTCATGGATTAAGAAATCAAGATTATGTTTAACCAAACGGAAAGGTGGTAAGAATGGATAAATTAGGATATGGGGGTGTCAGACCTCTACTAATACATATGAAACCTAGAATCACCAAAGACCTATGGAATACCAAGAGAGGTCCACTCAACACTCTGTAATAACGTCCATGGGAAAGGAGGCAAAGATGAATAGATAGATACATAGATATAATGAACCAGATTCTGTACACCTAGAACATACACAACATTTTTATCTCATTTGCGCTGAGGAAAAAGAAAAATTACATTTAAAAAACAAACAAGAAGTAAGGAGATATAAGCTGTCAGGGGTTTGCCTTGGCACATTCCACTCTAATTTACAGCCTACTGACACGATTTCCAGGAAGCCTCTGTTGCCCAAATGCCCTGAGTTGTAAATGGAGAAATTGTGCCGCCTTGTGGCCGTTTCCCGCAAGAGCGGCTTTAAACCACGGCTAATGGTCACTTCATACTCACAAGGACTCAGGGCTGTAAAGGACACCTGCCCTCAAAAAAATGTTCTGAGGCAGGGAGTGGCCAAAACACTTAAAAGAGAGCAAAGTTTTCAAAAAGATCCTATGAGAGGTAAGATTTACACACTCTTTACAAATAAAAAGGGAAATGGATACAAGCTCAACGTCAGGAATTATTAGACTCATGCCAATCTAATCTATGAAAAGCTTTCAACACACACCACTCGAATGACCCTAAGCAAAAGGTCTACAAACAATGAATGCTGAAGAGGTTTTAGAGAACTGTGTACCCTCTAGCTGCTGTTGAGGTGTAAAGGAGTAAGAGGCCATCATGAGAACACAAAGGAACTGTGTTTCAAAGTAAAAATTGAGGTACCGTTCAATCCAGCAGGCCCACCGCTGGGCCTTTCACCCGAGCAGACCAGAGTCGAGAAGACACAGGCTGGCAAAGGTGCACTGCAGCAATATGCACAAAAGCCAAGACACGGAAGCAACCAAAATGGCCATCAGCAGATGAGTGGACAAAGAAGTGGTCCATGTGCACAGTGGAATATCAGCCGTGGAAAACAAGGAAACACTGCTCTTTGCAGCACCATAGATGATCCTAGAGATAATCACAGAACATGAGGTAAGTCGGAAAGCAAAAGACACATATCTTATGATATCACTTCTGGGTGGCATCTAACAACTGATACAAATGAACTTATTTCCACAGAGAAAGACAAACACTTAGAAAACAACTATGGTTATCTAAAACGAAAGGTGGGAGCAATGGGCAAATTAAGGTTAGGGCTGCCATACGTACACAAATACATATGAAATACATACATATAAGAGACTCACCATATACGAAGGGAGGTCTACTGAACACTCTGTATTAATTTACATGGAAAGAGGATCTGTACATGAATATATATATGTATGTGTGTGTGTGTGTGTGTGTGTGTATATATATATATATATATATATATATTAGAAATGAACCAGTGTGTGTACACCTAGAACAAATAATATTCTAATCATTACCCTGATTAAAAAAAGTTAAATTATAACAATGAAGAAGATGTCCTGAGACATAAACTTATGCGTTGTTTTCCTGGCACATTCCACTCTAATTTACAACCTAGGAACACGAGTTCCAGGAAAGCTCTGCTGCCCTAGTAACAAGGTTTGGGAAAGGAGAAACGCTGCCGCCGTGCGGCCGTTTCCCACAGCGGCAGCATTCAACCCAGTGCTAATGGTCACTAAATATTAACAACAATTGCAAACTTGTAAGTGCCACACGCCTTCAAAAAAAATCCTGCGGTCGAAAATCGACCCAAAGTTTCAAAAGAGGGCAAGGTTTCAAGAAGACAATTTCAAGAGGTATATTTTACACGCACTGGTTTTTTTTTTTCCTTTTTAACAGCAACAACAACAAAAAAGTCATGGAAAAATGCTCATCATGAGGAAATGTTAAAGATATGCAAATCCAATCTTCAAAAACGTATCAGCTCACACCGGTCAGAATGACCATCAGCAAAAATTCTGCAAACAATAAATGCTGAAGGGGCTGTGGAGAAATGCGTACCCTCATCTCTAAGTGGGACTAAACTGGAAAGAGCCACTAATGAAAACAGAATGGAGCTGCCTTTAACAGATACCCATCGAGGCACCATAGGATTCAGCAGGCACGCTCCCGGGCCTATGACCTAAGAAGACACAATTAGAAAGACACAGGCAGGCAAAACTGCACTGCAACAGTATGACAATAGGCCAGACAGGGAAGCTACCAAAACGTCCATCCAAAGATGAATGGAAAAGGAGAACCGGTACATGTACAGATGGAATAGGAGCCAAGGAAAAAAATGAAACAATGCCGTTTGCAGCACCATAGATGAGCCTGGAGGTAATCACAACATGAAGTAAGTCAGAAAGCGAAGGACACATATCCTATGATATCACTTAATGATGTTACCTGAAAATTGATACCAATGAAGATTTTTCACAGAGCAAGGCAATCAAAGATACGATCAACAAACGTATGGTTAACCAAATGGAAAGGTTTGAGGACTGGATAAATTAGCATATTGAGGAAAACAGAGCTACACCAACACATGTGAAATATATAAGCACCAAGGACCTATGGAATACCAAGAGAAGACTACTCAACATTGTGTCCTAACCCACATGGGAAATGGATCCGAAGGTGAACAGATAATATGCATATATGTAAAAGAACCACATCTTGCACACCCAGAACAAACAAAACATTGTATTCAAATTTGCTGTGATAACAAATAAAAATTAAATTAAGAAAACCAACAAGAAGTAATGAGACATAAACTCATGGGGGTTTTTCCTGGCCCATTCCATTCTAACTTACAGGTTGGAACATTACACCTAGGAAGGCTCTTTTACCCTAGTAACCAGATTTGGGAATGGAGACATGCCACAGCCTTGTGACTGTCTCCTGCAAAAGCAGCTTTAAACACAGTGTTCAGGGTCTCTTACTATCCACAAGAATTGCACCTCTGTAAATGACACCTGCCCTCAAAAAAATCCTGGGTTCGAATATCGACGAAAAAATTCAAAAGAGGGCAATCTTGCAAGAAGACGATTTCAAGAGGCACATTTAACTCACATTCTTTCTTTTTTTCTTTATTTCCGTTTAACAAAAAAGGCCGTGGAAAAAGCTCCACATCAGGAATTACTAAAGACATGCAAATGCAATCTACAAAAACGTTTACGGGACAACAGTCAGAACGTTCATCAGCAAAAAATCTCCAAACAATAAATGCTCAAGGGGTTTTAGACAACTGTATACCCTCTAGCTGCTGCTGGGATGTCAAATGGTAACAGTCAGTAGTGGGAACAGAAAGGAGGTAAAAATTGAGCTACCATATGATCTGGTCGGCCCACTACTGGCTCGATCACCTGAGAAGACCAGAATCAAAAAGACACAGGCTGACAATCCTACACTGCAGCACTATTTACCCTAGCCAAGACTTGGAACAACCAAAAGGTCCATGCACGAAAAAGAAGTGGTCCGTGTACACAACGGAGTATTACTCCGATACAATAAATACAGTCAATATAAAAAACAAACATAACTGAGGAGACATAAGCTTTGTGTGTTTATCCGGGCACATTCCACTCTAATTTACAACCAAGGAACACTACTTCCCAGAAGGTACTGTTTCCCTAGTAACTAGGGTAGGCAATGTAGAAATGCTGCCGCCCTGTGGCCGTTTGCCGCAACAGCAGTTTTACAACCCGTGCTAAAGGTCACTTCGTATTCACAAGGACTGCAGGGCTATAAATGACACCTGCCAACAAAATGTGTTGAGGGAGGTAATGGCAAAATAAATTCAAAATATGCCGCATACTTCAAGAAACTATTTGAATAGGTAAGCTGTACTCACTCTTTAAAAAACAATAAAAATGCATGGCTATAAGCTCAATATAAGGAATTATTAGACATACGCAAATCCAGCCACAAAATGGTATCAGCTCACACCAGTCAGAATGACCCTCAGCAAAGAAATACAAACAATACATGCTGCAGAGGCTGTGAGCAAATGCACTCTCACCTTTAAGTGGCTCGTAAACTGGTAAGTGCCACCAATGAAAAGAGAATGGAGCAGCCCTTAAAAGGTAAACACTGAGATACCATATGATCCCGCAGGCCCACTCCTTGGCCTATAACCTAGGAAGACGGAAATGGAATGACACATTCAGGCAAAACGGCACTGCAGCAGTATTACAATCGCCAAGACATGGAAACAACCAAAAAGTCCATCAAGATACGAATGGACCAAGAAGAACTGGCACGTGTACAGATGGAACATGAGCCATGGAAAAAACGTGAAACAAAGCAGTTTGAAGAACCGTAGATGACTCTGGAGGTGATCACACAACTTGAAGTAAGTCACAAAGCGAAAGACACATATCCTATGATATCAATTATAGGTGTTACCTAGAAATGGATACCAACGAAGATATTTCCACAGATAACAGGAATCACAGATTTATTAAACAAACTTATGCTTAACCAATCGGAAAGTTGTAAAGATTGGATATATTAGGATATTGGGGTCGACAGAGGTATACAAACACACGTGAAATATATAATCGCCAAAGACCTACAGAATTCCAAGAGAAGACTACTCAACACTGTGTCATAACCTACCTGGCAAATGGATCCCAAGATGAATACATATATGTCTCGGTGTAAAAAACACACACATCTTGCGCACCTAGAACAAAGCAAACATTACAATCAAATTTGCTGTCGTAAAAGATTATATTAAAAAAATGAACAAGAAATAATGGGGCATAAAATTATGGGCGTTCTTCCTGGCTCATGCCATTCTACCTTCCAACCTTGGAACACAGCTCCCAGGAAGGCTCTGTTGACCTAGTAACCAGATTTCAGAGTGGAGAAATCCTGCAGCATTTTGGCCTTCCTCCAACAGCAGTTTTAAACCCAGTGCAAATGGTCAGTTAAAATTCACCTGAATTGCAGGCCTGTAAATGACACCTGTCCTCAAAAAAAAATTCTGGGGTCGAAAATCGACCAAAAACTTCAAAAGAGGCAACCTTTCAAGAAGACAATTTCAAGAGGCATATTTGACACACATTTTGTCTTTTCTTCTGTTTTTTTTTCTTTAACCAAGGCAAGTGCATGGAAAAAATGCTTAACATCAGAAATTAATAAAGTCACGCAAATCCAATCTATGAAAGCGTTCACCTCACAACAGTCAGAATGATCATCAGCAAAACAGTCCACAAACAACACATGCTGAACGGGTTTTAGAGAACTCTGTGTACCCTGTAGCTGCTGGTGGGAGGTAAACTGGTAACAGCCAGTAGTTAGAACAGAAAGAACATGCGTTTCAAGGGAAAAATTGAGCTACCATAGGGTCTGGTAGACCCACTGCTGTGCCTCTCACCTGAGAAGACCAGAATCCAAAAGACACAGGCTGGCAATCCTACACTGCAGTGATATTTACCACAGCCAAGACTTGGAAGCAACCAAAATGGCCGTCAACAGATGAATGGACAAAGAAGAAGTGGTCCATGTACACAGTGGAACATGAGCCATGGAAAAGCATGAAACAGTGCTGTTTGCACCACCATAGAAGGACCCAGAGATAATCACACACCTTGAAGTGAGAAAGAAACCGAAAGAAAGACATCCTATGATATCACTTATACGTGTTACCTAAAAAATGATACCCATGAACTTATTTCGAAGAAAAGGACACTCATGGATTAAGAAATCAAGATTATGTTTAACCAAACGGAAAGGTGGTAAGAATGGATAAATTAGGATATGGGGGTGTCAGACCTCTACTAATACATATGAAACCTAGAATCACCAAAGACCTATGGAATACCAAGAGAGGTCCACTCAACACTCTGTAATAACGTCCATGGGAAAGGAGGCAAAGATGAATAGATAGATACATAGATATAATGAACCAGATTCTGTACACCTAGAACATACACAACATTTTTATCTCATTTGCGCTGAGGAAAAAGAAAAATTACATTTAAAAAACAAACAAGAAGTAAGGAGATATAAGCTGTCAGGGGTTTGCCTTGGCACATTCCACTCTAATTTACAGCCTACTGACACGATTTCCAGGAAGCCTCTGTTGCCCAAATGCCCTGAGTTGTAAATGGAGAAATTGTGCCGCCTTGTGGCCGTTTCCCGCAAGAGCGGCTTTAAACCACGGCTAATGGTCACTTCATACTCACAAGGACTCAGGGCTGTAAAGGACACCTGCCCTCAAAAAAATGTTCTGAGGCAGGGAGTGGCCAAAACACTTAAAAGAGAGCAAAGTTTTCAAAAAGATCCTATGAGAGGTAAGATTTACACACTCTTTACAAATAAAAAGGGAAATGGATACAAGCTCAACGTCAGGAATTATTAGACTCATGCCAATCTAATCTATGAAAAGCTTTCAACACACACCACTCGAATGACCCTAAGCAAAAGGTCTACAAACAATGAATGCTGAAGAGGTTTTAGAGAACTGTGTACCCTCTAGCTGCTGTTGAGGTGTAAAGGAGTAAGAGGCCATCATGAGAACACAAAGGAACTGTGTTTCAAAGTAAAAATTGAGGTACCGTTCAATCCAGCAGGCCCACCGCTGGGCCTTTCACCCGAGCAGACCAGAGTCGAGAAGACACAGGCTGGCAAAGGTGCACTGCAGCAATATGCACAAAAGCCAAGACACGGAAGCAACCAAAATGGCCATCAGCAGATGAGTGGACAAAGAAGAAGTGGTCCATGTGCACAGTGGAATATCAGCCGTGGAAAACAAGGAAACACTGCTCTTTGCAGCACCATAGATGATCCTAGAGATAATCACAGAACATGAGGTAAGTCGGAAAGCAAAAGACAAATATCTTATGATACCACTTCTGGGTGGCATCTAACAACTGATACAAATGAACTTATTTCCACAGAGAAAGACAAACACTTAGAAAACAACTATGGTTATCTAAAACGAAAGGTGGGAGCAATGGGCAAATTAAGGTTAGGGCTGCCATACGTACACAAATACATATGAAATACATACATATAAGAGACTCACCATATACGAAGGGAGGTCTACTGAACACTCTGTATTAATTTACATGGAAAGAGGATCTGTACATGAATATATATATGTATGTGTGTGTGTGTGTGTGTGTGTGTGTATATATATGTATATATATATATATATATTAGAAATGAACCAGTGTGTGTACACCTAGAACAAATAATATTCTAATCATTACCCTGATTAAAAAAAGTTAAATTATAACAATGAAGAAGATGTCCTGAGACATAAACTTATGCGTTGTTTTCCTGGCACATTCCACTCTAATTTACAACCTAGGAACACGAGTTCCAGGAAAGCTCTGCTGCCCTAGTAACAAGGTTTGGGAAAGGAGAAACGCTGCCGCCGTGCGGCCGTTTCCCACAGCGGCAGCATTCAACCCAGTGCTAATGGTCACTAAATATTAACAACAATTGCAAACTTGTAAGTGCCACACGCCTTCAAAAAAAATCCTGCGGTCGAAAATCGACCCAAAGTTTCAAAAGAGGGCAAGGTTTCAAGAAGACAATTTCAAGAGGTATATTTTACACGCACTGGTTTTTTTTTTTCCTTTTTAACAGCAACAACAACAAAAAAGTCATGGAAAAATGCTCATCATGAGGAAATGTTAAAGATATGCAAATCCAATCTTCAAAAACGTATCAGCTCACACCGGTCAGAATGACCATCAGCAAAAATTCTGCAAACAATAAATGCTGAAGGGGCTGTGGAGAAATGCGTACCCTCATCTCTAAGTGGGACTAAACTGGAAAGAGCCACTAATGAAAACAGAATGGAGCTGCCTTTAACAGATACCCATCGAGGCACCATAGGATTCAGCAGGCACGCTCCCGGGCCTATGACCTAAGAAGACACAATTAGAAAGACACAGGCAGGCAAAACTGCACTGCAACAGTATGACAATAGGCCAGACAGGGAAGCTACCAAAACGTCCATCCAAAGATGAATGGAAAAGGAGAACCGGTACATGTACAGATGGAATAGGAGCCAAGGAAAAAAATGAAACAATGCCGTTTGCAGCACCATAGATGAGCCTGGAGGTAATCACAACATGAAGTAAGTCAGAAAGCGAAGGACACATATCCTATGATATCACTTAATGATGTTACCTGAAAATTGATACCAATGAAGATTTTTCACAGAGCAAGGCAATCAAAGATACGATCAACAAACGTATGGTTAACCAAATGGAAAGGTTTGAGGACTGGATAAATTAGCATATTGAGGAAAACAGAGCTACACCAACACATGTGAAATATATAAGCACCAAGGACCTATGGAATACCAAGAGAAGACTACTCAACATTGTGTCCTAACCCACATGGGAAATGGATCCGAAGGTGAACAGATAATATGCATATATGTAAAAGAACCACATCTTGCACACCCAGAACAAACAAAACATTGTATTCAAATTTGCTGTGATAACAAATAAAAATTAAATTAAGAAAACCAACAAGAAGTAATGAGACATAAACTCATGGGGGTTTTTCCTGGCCCATTCCATTCTAACTTACAGGTTGGAACATTACACCTAGGAAGGCTCTTTTACCCTAGTAACCAGATTTGGGAATGGAGACATGCCACAGCCTTGTGACTGTCTCCTGCAAAAGCAGCTTTAAACACAGTGTTCAGGGTCTCTTACTATCCACAAGAATTGCACCTCTGTAAATGACACCTGCCCTCAAAAAAATCCTGGGTTCGAATATCGACGAAAAAATTCAAAAGAGGGCAATCTTGCAAGAAGACGATTTCAAGAGGCACATTTAACTCACATTCTTTCTTTTTTTCTTTATTTCCGTTTAACAAAAAAGGCCGTGGAAAAAGCTCCACATCAGGAATTACTAAAGACATGCAAATGCAATCTACAAAAACGTTTACGGGACAACAGTCAGAACGTTCATCAGCAAAAAATCTCCAAACAATAAATGCTCAAGGGGTTTTAGACAACTGTATACCCTCTAGCTGCTGCTGGGATGTCAAATGGTAACAGTCAGTAGTGGGAACAGAAAGGAGGTAAAAATTGAGCTACCATATGATCTGGTCGGCCCACTACTGGCTCGATCACCTGAGAAGACCAGAATCAAAAAGACACAGGCTGACAATCCTACACTGCAGCACTATTTACCCTAGCCAAGACTTGGAACAACCAAAAGGTCCATCAACCGATGAATGCACGAAAAAGAAGTGGTCCGTGTACACAACGGAGTATTACTCCGATACAATAAATACAGTCAATATAAAAAACAAACATAACTGAGGAGACATAAGCTTTGTGTGTTTATCCGGGCACATTCCACTCTAATTTACAACCAAGGAACACTACTTCCCAGAAGGTACTGTTTGCCTAGTAACTAGGGTAGGCAATGTAGAAATGCTGCCGCCCTGTGGCCGTTTGCCGCAACAGCAGTTTTACAACCCGTGCTAAAGGTCACTTCGCATTCACAAGGACTGCAGGGCTATAAATGACACCTGCCAACAAAATGTGTTGAGGGAGGTAATGGCAAAATAAATTCAAAATATGCCGCATACTTCAAGAAACTATTTGAATAGGTAAGCTGTACTCACTCTTTAAAAAACAATAAAAATGCATGGCTATAAGCTCAATATAAGGAATTATTAGACATACGCAAATCCAGCCACAAAATGGTATCAGCTCACACCAGTCAGAATGACCCTCAGCAAAGAAATACAAACAATACATGCTGCAGAGGCTGTGAGCAAATGCACTCTCACCTTTAAGTGGCTCGTAAACTGGTAAGTGCCACCAATGAAAAGAGAATGGAGCAGCCCTTAAAAGGTAAACACTGAGATACCATATGATCCCGCAGGCCCACTCCTTGGCCTATAACCTAGGAAGACGGAAATGGAATGACACATTCAGGCAAAACGGCACTGCAGCAGTATTACAATCGCCAAGACATGGAAACAACCAAAAAGTCCATCAAGATACGAATGGACCAAGAAGAACTGGCACGTGTACAGATGGAACATGAGCCATGGAAAAAACGTGAAACGAAGCAGTTTGAAGAACCGTAGATGACTCTGGAGGTGATCACACAACTTGAAGTAAGTCACAAAGCGAAAGACACATATCCTATGATATCAATTATAGGTGTTACCTAGAAATGGATACCAACGAAGATATTTCCACAGATAACAGGAATCACAGATTTATTAAACAAACTTATGCTTAACCAATCGGAAAGTTGTAAAGATTGGATATATTAGGATATTGGGGTCGACAGAGGTATACAAACACACGTGAAATATATAATCGCCAAAGACCTACAGAATTCCAAGAGAAGACTACTCAACACTGTGTCATAACCTACCTGGCAAATGGATCCCAAGATGAATACATATATGTCTCGGTGTAAAAAACACACACATCTTGCGCACCTAGAACAAAGCAAACATTACAATCAAATTTGCTGTCATAAAAGATTATATTAAAAAAATGAACAAGAAATAATGGGGCATAAAATTATGGGCGTTCTTCCTGGCTCATGCCATTCTACCTTCCAACCTTGGAACACAGCTCCCAGGAAGGCTCTGTTGACCTAGTAACCAGATTTCAGAGTGGAGAAATCCTGCAGCATTTTGGCCTTCCTCCAACAGCAGTTTTAAACCCAGTGCAAATGGTCAGTTAAAATTCACCTGAATTGCAGGCCTGTAAATGACACCTGTCCTCAAAAAAAAATTCTGGGGTCGAAAATCGACCAAAAACTTCAAAAGAGGCAACCTTTCAAGAAGACAATTTCAAGAGGCATATTTGACACACATTTTGTCTTTTCTTCTGTTTTTTTTTCTTTAACCAAGGCAAGTGCATGGAAAAAATGCTTAACATCAGAAATTAATAAAGTCACGCAAATCCAATCTATGAAAGCGTTCACCTCACAACAGTCAGAATGATCATCAGCAAAACAGTCCACAAACAACACATGCTGAACGGGTTTTAGAGAACTCTGTGTACCCTGTAGCTGCTGGTGGGAGGTAAACTGGTAACAGCCAGTAGTTAGAACAGAAAGAACATGCATTTCAAGGGAAAAATTGAGCTACCATAGGGTCTGGTAGACCCACTGCTGTGCCTCTCACCTGAGAAGACCAGAATCCAAAAGACACAGGCTGGCAATCCTACACTGCAGTGATATTTACCACAGCCAAGACTTGGAAGCAACCAAAATGGCCGTCAACAGATGAATGGACAAAGAAGAAGTGGTCCATGTACACAGTGGAACATGAGCCATGGAAAAGCATGAAACAGTGCTGTTTGCACCACCATAGAAGGACCCAGAGATAATCACACACCTTGAAGTGAGAAAGAAACCGAAAGAAAGACATCCTATGATATCACTTATACGTGTTACCTAAAAAATGATACCCATGAACTTATTTCGAAGAAAAGGACACTCATGGATTAAGAAATCAAGATTATGTTTAACCAAACGGAAAGGTGGTAAGAATGGATAAATTAGGATATGGGGGTGTCAGACCTCTACTAATACATATGAAACCTAGAATCACCAAAGACCTATGGAATACCAAGAGAGGTCCACTCAACACTCTGTAATAACGTCCATGGGAAAGGAGGCAAAGATGAATAGATAGATACATAGATATAATGAACCAGATTCTGTACACCTAGAACATACACAACATTTTTATCTCATTTGCGCTGAGGAAAAAGAAAAATTACATTTAAAAAACAAACAAGAAGTAAGGAGATATAAGCTGTCAGGGGTTTGCCTTGGCACATTCCACTCTAATTTACAGCCTACTGACACGATTTCCAGGAAGCCTCTGTTGCCCAAATGCCCTGAGTTGTAAATGGAGAAATTGTGCCGCCTTGTGGCCGTTTCCCGCAAGAGCGGCTTTAAACCACGGCTAATGGTCACTTCATACTCACAAGGACTCAGGGCTGTAAAGGACACCTGCCCTCAAAAAAATGTTCTGAGGCAGGGAGTGGCCAAAACACTTAAAAGAGAGCAAAGTTTTCAAAAAGATCCTATGAGAGGTAAGATTTACACACTCTTTACAAATAAAAAGGGAAATGGATACAAGCTCAACGTCAGGAATTATTAGACTCATGCCAATCTAATCTATGAAAAGCTTTCAACACACACCACTCGAATGACCCTAAGCAAAAGGTCTACAAACAATGAATGCTGAAGAGGTTTTAGAGAACTGTGTACCCTCTAGCTGCTGTTGAGGTGTAAAGGAGTAAGAGGCCATCATGAGAACACAAAGGAACTGTGTTTCAAAGTAAAAATTGAGGTACCGTTCAATCCAGCAGGCCCACCGCTGGGCCTTTCACCCGAGCAGACCAGAGTCGAGAAGACACAGGCTGGCAAAGGTGCACTGCAGCAATATGCACAAAAGCCAAGACACGGAAGCAACCAAAATGGCCATCAGCAGATGAGTGGACAAAGAAGAAGTGGTCCATGTGCACAGTGGAATATCAGCCGTGGAAAACAAGGAAACACTGCTCTTTGCAGCACCATAGATGATCCTAGAGATAATCACAGAACATGAGGTAAGTCGGAAAGCAAAAGACAAATATCTTATGATATCACTTCTGGGTGGCATCTAACAACTGATACAAATGAACTTATTTCCACAGAGAAAGACAAACACTTAGAAAACAACTATGGTTATCTAAAACGAAAGGTGGGAGCAATGGGCAAATTAAGGTTAGGGCTGCCATACGTACACAAATACATATGAAATACATACATATAAGAGACTCACCATATACGAAGGGAGGTCTACTGAACACTCTGTATTAATTTACATGGAAAGAGGATCTGTACATGAATATATATATGTATGTGTGTGTGTGTGTGTGTGTGTGTGTATATATATGTATATATATATATATATATTAGAAATGAACCAGTGTGTGTACACCTAGAACAAATAATATTCTAATCATTACCCTGATTAAAAAAAGTTAAATTATAACAATGAAGAAGATGTCCTGAGACATAAACTTATGCGTTGTTTTCCTGGCACATTCCACTCTAATTTACAACCTAGGAACACGAGTTCCAGGAAAGCTCTGCTGCCCTAGTAACAAGGTTTGGGAAAGGAGAAACGCTGCCGCCGTGCGGCCGTTTCCCACAGCGGCAGCATTCAACCCAGTGCTAATGGTCACTAAATATTAACAACAATTGCAAACTTGTAAGTGCCACACGCCTTCAAAAAAAATCCTGCGGTCGAAAATCGACCCAAAGTTTCAAAAGAGGGCAAGGTTTCAAGAAGACAATTTCAAGAGGTATATTTTACACGCACTGGTTTTTTTTTTTCCTTTTTAACAGCAACAACAACAAAAAAGTCATGGAAAAATGCTCATCATGAGGAAATGTTAAAGATATGCAAATCCAATCTTCAAAAACGTATCAGCTCACACCGGTCAGAATGACCATCAGCAAAAATTCTGCAAACAATAAATGCTGAAGGGGCTGTGGAGAAATGCGTACCCTCATCTCTAAGTGGGACTAAACTGGAAAGAGCCACTAATGAAAACAGAATGGAGCTGCCTTTAACAGATACCCATCGAGGCACCATAGGATTCAGCAGGCACGCTCCCGGGCCTATGACCTAAGAAGACACAATTAGAAAGACACAGGCAGGCAAAACTGCACTGCAACAGTATGACAATAGGCCAGACAGGGAAGCTACCAAAACGTCCATCCAAAGATGAATGGAAAAGGAGAACCGGTACATGTACAGATGGAATAGGAGCCAAGGAAAAAAATGAAACAATGCCGTTTGCAGCACCATAGATGAGCCTGGAGGTAATCACAACATGAAGTAAGTCAGAAAGCGAAGGACACATATCCTATGACATCACTTAATGATGTTACCTGAAAATTGATACCAATGAAGATTTTTCACAGAGCAAGGCAATCAAAGATACGATCAACAAACGTATGGTTAACCAAATGGAAAGGTTTGAGGACTGGATAAATTAGCATATTGAGGAAAACAGAGCTACACCAACACATGTGAAATATATAAGCACCAAGGACCTATGGAATACCAAGAGAAGACTACTCAACATTGTGTCCTAACCCACATGGGAAATGGATCCGAAGGTGAACAGATAATATGCATATATGTAAAAGAACCACATCTTGCACACCCAGAACAAACAAAACATTGTATTCAAATTTGCTGTGATAACAAATAAAAATTAAATTAAGAAAACCAACAAGAAGTAATGAGACATAAACTCATGGGGGTTTTTCCTGGCCCATTCCATTCTAACTTACAGGTTGGAACATTACACCTAGGAAGGCTCTTTTACCCTAGTAACCAGATTTGGGAATGGAGACATGCCACAGCCTTGTGACTGTCTCCTGCAAAAGCAGCTTTAAACACAGTGTTCAGGGTCTCTTACTATCCACAAGAATTGCACCTCTGTAAATGACACCTGCCCTCAAAAAAATCCTGGGTTCGAATATCGACGAAAAAATTCAAAAGAGGGCAATCTTGCAAGAAGACGATTTCAAGAGGCACATTTAACTCACATTCTTTCTTTTTTTCTTTATTTCCGTTTAACAAAAAAGGCCGTGGAAAAAGCTCCACATCAGGAATTACTAAAGACATGCAAATGCAATCTACAAAAACGTTTACGGGACAACAGTCAGAACGTTCATCAGCAAAAAATCTCCAAACAATAAATGCTCAAGGGGTTTTAGACAACTGTATACCCTCTAGCTGCTGCTGGGATGTCAAATGGTAACAGTCAGTAGTGGGAACAGAAAGGAGGTAAAAATTGAGCTACCATATGATCTGGTCGGCCCACTACTGGCTCCATCACCTGAGAAGACCAGAATCAAAAAGACACAGGCTGACAATCCTACACTGCAGCACTATTTACCCTAGCCAAGACTTGGAACAACCAAAAGGTCCATGCACGAAAAAGAAGTGGTCCGTGTACACAACGGAGTATTACTCCGATACAATAAATACAGTCAATATAAAAAACAAACATAACTGAGGAGACATAAGCTTTGTGTGTTTATCCGGGCACATTCCACTCTAATTTACAACCAAGGAACACTACTTCCCAGAAGGTACTGTTTCCCTAGTAACTAGGGTAGGCAATGTAGAAATGCTGCCGCCCTGTGGCCGTTTGCCGCAACAGCAGTTTTACAACCCGTGCTAAAGGTCACTTCGTATTCACAAGGACTGCAGGGCTATAAATGACACCTGCCAACAAAATGTGTTGAGGGAGGTAATGGCAAAATAAATTCAAAATATGCCGCATACTTCAAGAAACTATTTGAATAGGTAAGCTGTACTCACTCTTTAAAAAACAATAAAAATGCATGGCTATAAGCTCAATATAAGGAATTATTAGACATACGCAAATCCAGCCACAAAATGGTATCAGCTCACACCAGTCAGAATGACCCTCAGCAAAGAAATACAAACAATACATGCTGCAGAGGCTGTGAGCAAATGCACTCTCACCTTTAAGTGGCTCGTAAACTGGTAAGTGCCACCAATGAAAAGAGAATGGAGCAGCCCTTAAAAGGTAAACACTGAGATACCATATGATCCCGCAGGCCCACTCCTTGGCCTATAACCTAGGAAGACGGAAATGGAATGACACATTCAGGCAAAACGGCACTGCAGCAGTATTACAATCGCCAAGACATGGAAACAACCAAAAAGTCCATCAAGATACGAATGGACCAAGAAGAACTGGCACGTGTACAGATGGAACATGAGCCATGGAAAAAACGTGAAACGAAGCAGTTTGAAGAACCGTAGATGACTCTGGAGGTGATCACACAACTTGAAGTAAGTCACAAAGCGAAAGACACATATCCTATGATATCAATTATAGGTGTTACCTAGAAATGGATACCAACGAAGATATTTCCACAGATAACAGGAATCACAGATTTATTAAACAAACTTATGCTTAACCAATCGGAAAGTTGTAAAGATTGGATATATTAGGATATTGGGGTCGACAGAGGTATACAAACACACGTGAAATATATAATCGCCAAAGACCTACAGAATTCCAAGAGAAGACTACTCAACACTGTGTCATAACCTACCTGGCAAATGGATCCCAAGATGAATACATATATGTCTCGGTGTAAAAAACACACACATCTTGCGCACCTAGAACAAAGCAAACATTACAATCAAATTTGCTGTCGTAAAAGATTATATTAAAAAAATGAACAAGAAATAATGGGGCATAAAATTATGGGCGTTCTTCCTGGCTCATGCCATTCTACCTTCCAACCTTGGAACACAGCTCCCAGGAAGGCTCTGTTGACCTAGTAACCAGATTTCAGAGTGGAGAAATCCTGCAGCATTTTGGCCTTCCTCCAACAGCAGTTTTAAACCCAGTGCAAATGGTCAGTTAAAATTCACCTGAATTGCAGGCCTGTAAATGACACCTGTCCTCAAAAAAAAATTCTGGGGTCGAAAATCGACCAAAAACTTCAAAAGAGGCAACCTTTCAAGAAGACAATTTCAAGAGGCATATTTGACACACATTTTGTCTTTTCTTCTGTTTTTTTTTCTTTAACCAAGGCAAGTGCATGGAAAAAATGCTTAACATCAGAAATTAATAAAGTCACGCAAATCCAATCTATGAAAGCGTTCACCTCACAACAGTCAGAATGATCATCAGCAAAACAGTCCACAAACAACACATGCTGAACGGGTTTTAGAGAACTCTGTGTACCCTGTAGCTGCTGGTGGGAGGTAAACTGGTAACAGCCAGTAGTTAGAACAGAAAGAACATGCGTTTCAAGGGAAAAATTGAGCTACCATAGGGTCTGGTAGACCCACTGCTGTGCCTCTCACCTGAGAAGACCAGAATCCAAAAGACACAGGCTGGCAATCCTACACTGCAGTGATATTTACCACAGCCAAGACTTGGAAGCAACCAAAATGGCCGTCAACAGATGAATGGACAAAGAAGAAGTGGTCCATGTACACAGTGGAACATGAGCCATGGAAAAGCATGAAACAGTGCTGTTTGCACCACCATAGAAGGACCCAGAGATAATCACACACCTTGAAGTGAGAAAGAAACCGAAAGAAAGACATCCTATGATATCACTTATACGTGTTACCTAAAAAATGATACCCATGAACTTATTTCGAAGAAAAGGACACTCATGGATTAAGAAATCAAGATTATGTTTAACCAAACGGAAAGGTGGTAAGAATGGATAAATTAGGATATGGGGGTGTCAGACCTCTACTAATACATATGAAACCTAGAATCACCAAAGACCTATGGAATACCAAGAGAGGTCCACTCAACACTCTGTAATAACGTCCATGGGAAAGGAGGCAAAGATGAATAGATAGATACATAGATATAATGAACCAGATTCTGTACACCTAGAACATACACAACATTTTTATCTCATTTGCGCTGAGGAAAAAGAAAAATTACATTTAAAAAACAAACAAGAAGTAAGGAGATATAAGCTGTCAGGGGTTTGCCTTGGCACATTCCACTCTAATTTACAGCCTACTGACACGATTTCCAGGAAGCCTCTGTTGCCCAAATGCCCTGAGTTGTAAATGGAGAAATTGTGCCGCCTTGTGGCCGTTTCCCGCAAGAGCGGCTTTAAACCACGGCTAATGGTCACTTCATACTCACAAGGACTCAGGGCTGTAAAGGACACCTGCCCTCAAAAAAATGTTCTGAGGCAGGGAGTGGCCAAAACACTTAAAAGAGAGCAAAGTTTTCAAAAAGATCCTATGAGAGGTAAGATTTACACACTCTTTACAAATAAAAAGGGAAATGGATACAAGCTCAACGTCAGGAATTATTAGACTCATGCCAATCTAATCTATGAAAAGCTTTCAACACACACCACTCGAATGACCCTAAGCAAAAGGTCTACAAACAATGAATGCTGAAGAGGTTTTAGAGAACTGTGTACCCTCTAGCTGCTGTTGAGGTGTAAAGGAGTAAGAGGCCATCATGAGAACACAAAGGAACTGTGTTTCAAAGTAAAAATTGAGGTACCGTTCAATCCAGCAGGCCCACCGCTGGGCCTTTCACCCGAGCAGACCAGAGTCGAGAAGACACAGGCTGGCAAAGGTGCACTGCAGCAATATGCACAAAAGCCAAGACACGGAAGCAACCAAAATGGCCATCAGCAGATGAGTGGACAAAGAAGAAGTGGTCCATGTGCACAGTGGAATATCAGCCGTGGAAAACAAGGAAACACTGCTCTTTGCAGCACCATAGATGATCCTAGAGATAATCACAGAACATGAGGTAAGTCGGAAAGCAAAAGACAAATATCTTATGATATCACTTCTGGGTGGCATCTAACAACTGATACAAATGAACTTATTTCCACAGAGAAAGACAAACACTTAGAAAACAACTATGGTTATCTAAAACGAAAGGTGGGAGCAATGGGCAAATTAAGGTTAGGGCTGCCATACGTACACAAATACATATGAAATACATACATATAAGAGACTCACCATATACGAAGGGAGGTCTACTGAACACTCTGTATTAATTTACATGGAAAGAGGATCTGTACATGAATATATATATGTATGTGTGTGTGTGTGTGTGTGTGTGTGTGTGTGTGTATATATATATATATATATATATATATATATATTAGAAATGAACCAGTGTGTGTACACCTAGAACAAATAATATTCTAATCATTACCCTGATTAAAAAAAGTTAAATTATAACAATGAAGAAGATGTCCTGAGACATAAACTTATGCGTTGTTTTCCTGGCACATTCCACTCTAATTTACAACCTAGGAACACGAGTTCCAGGAAAGCTCTGCTGCCCTAGTAACAAGGTTTGGGAAAGGAGAAACGCTGCCGCCGTGCGGCCGTTTCCCACAGCGGCAGCATTCAACCCAGTGCTAATGGTCACTAAATATTAACAACAATTGCAAACTTGTAAGTGCCACACGCCTTCAAAAAAAATCCTGCGGTCGAAAATCGACCCAAAGTTTCAAAAGAGGGCAAGGTTTCAAGAAGACAATTTCAAGAGGTATATTTTACACGCACTGGTTTTTTTTTTTCCTTTTTAACAGCAACAACAACAAAAAAGTCATGGAAAAATGCTCATCATGAGGAAATGTTAAAGATATGCAAATCCAATCTTCAAAAACGTATCAGCTCACACCGGTCAGAATGACCATCAGCAAAAATTCTGCAAACAATAAATGCTGAAGGGGCTGTGGAGAAATGCGTACCCTCATCTCTAAGTGGGACTAAACTGGAAAGAGCCACTAATGAAAACAGAATGGAGCTGCCTTTAACAGATACCCATCGAGGCACCATAGGATTCAGCAGGCACGCTCCCGGGCCTATGACCTAAGAAGACACAATTAGAAAGACACAGGCAGGCAAAACTGCACTGCAACAGTATGACAATAGGCCAGACAGGGAAGCTACCAAAACGTCCATCCAAAGATGAATGGAAAAGGAGAACCGGTACATGTACAGATGGAATAGGAGCCAAGGAAAAAAATGAAACAATGCCGTTTGCAGCACCATAGATGAGCCTGGAGGTAATCACAACATGAAGTAAGTCAGAAAGCGAAGGACACATATCCTATGATATCACTTAATGATGTTACCTGAAAATTGATACCAATGAAGATTTTTCACAGAGCAAGGCAATCAAAGATACGATCAACAAACGTATGGTTAACCAAATGGAAAGGTTTGAGGACTGGATAAATTAGCATATTGAGGAAAACAGAGCTACACCAACACATGTGAAATATATAAGCACCAAGGACCTATGGAATACCAAGAGAAGACTACTCAACATTGTGTCCTAACCCACATGGGAAATGGATCCGAAGGTGAACAGATAATATGCATATATGTAAAAGAACCACATCTTGCACACCCAGAACAAACAAAACATTGTATTCAAATTTGCTGTGATAACAAATAAAAATTAAATTAAGAAAACCAACAAGAAGTAATGAGACATAAACTCATGGGGGTTTTTCCTGGCCCATTCCATTCTAACTTACAGGTTGGAACATTACACCTAGGAAGGCTCTTTTACCCTAGTAACCAGATTTGGGAATGGAGACATGCCACAGCCTTGTGACTGTCTCCTGCAAAAGCAGCTTTAAACACAGTGTTCAGGGTCTCTTACTATCCACAAGAATTGCACCTCTGTAAATGACACCTGCCCTCAAAAAAATCCTGGGTTCGAATATCGACGAAAAAATTCAAAAGAGGGCAATCTTGCAAGAAGACGATTTCAAGAGGCACATTTAACTCACATTCTTTCTTTTTTTCTTTATTTCCGTTTAACAAAAAAGGCCGTGGAAAAAGCTCCACATCAGGAATTACTAAAGACATGCAAATGCAATCTACAAAAACGTTTACGGGACAACAGTCAGAACGTTCATCAGCAAAAAATCTCCAAACAATAAATGCTCAAGGGGTTTTAGACAACTGTATACCCTCTAGCTGCTGCTGGGATGTCAAATGGTAACAGTCAGTAGTGGGAACAGAAAGGAGGTAAAAATTGAGCTACCATATGATCTGGTCGGCCCACTACTGGCTCCATCACCTGAGAAGACCAGAATCAAAAAGACACAGGCTGACAATCCTACACTGCAGCACTATTTACCCTAGCCAAGACTTGGAACAACCAAAAGGTCCATGCACGAAAAAGAAGTGGTCCGTGTACACAACGGAGTATTACTCCGATACAATAAATACAGTCAATATAAAAAACAAACATAACTGAGGAGACATAAGCTTTGTGTGTTTATCCGGGCACATTCCACTCTAATTTACAACCAAGGAACACTACTTCCCAGAAGGTACTGTTTCCCTAGTAACTAGGGTAGGCAATGTAGAAATGCTGCCGCCCTGTGGCCGTTTGCCGCAACAGCAGTTTTACAACCCGTGCTAAAGGTCACTTCGTATTCACAAGGACTGCAGGGCTATAAATGACACCTGCCAACAAAATGTGTTGAGGGAGGTAATGGCAAAATAAATTCAAAATATGCCGCATACTTCAAGAAACTATTTGAATAGGTAAGCTGTACTCACTCTTTAAAAAACAATAAAAATGCATGGCTATAAGCTCAATATAAGGAATTATTAGACATACGCAAATCCAGCCACAAAATGGTATCAGCTCACACCAGTCAGAATGACCCTCAGCAAAGAAATACAAACAATACATGCTGCAGAGGCTGTGAGCAAATGCACTCTCACCTTTAAGTGGCTCGTAAACTGGTAAGTGCCACCAATGAAAAGAGAATGGAGCAGCCCTTAAAAGGTAAACACTGAGATACCATATGATCCCGCAGGCCCACTCCTTGGCCTATAACCTAGGAAGACGGAAATGGAATGACACATTCAGGCAAAACGGCACTGCAGCAGTATTACAATCGCCAAGACATGGAAACAACCAAAAAGTCCATCAAGATACGAATGGACCAAGAAGAACTGGCACGTGTACAGATGGAACATGAGCCATGGAAAAAACGTGAAACGAAGCAGTTTGAAGAACCGTAGATGACTCTGGAGGTGATCACACAACTTGAAGTAAGTCACAAAGCGAAAGACACATATCCTATGATATCAATTATAGGTGTTACCTAGAAATGGATACCAACGAAGATATTTCCACAGATAACAGGAATCACAGATTTATTAAACAAACTTATGCTTAACCAATCGGAAAGTTGTAAAGATTGGATATATTAGGATATTGGGGTCGACAGAGGTATACAAACACACGTGAAATATATAATCGCCAAAGACCTACAGAATTCCAAGAGAAGACTACTCAACACTGTGTCATAACCTACCTGGCAAATGGATCCCAAGATGAATACATATATGTCTCGGTGTAAAAAACACACACATCTTGCGCACCTAGAACAAAGCAAACATTACAATCAAATTTGCTGTCATAAAAGATTATATTAAAAAAATGAACAAGAAATAATGGGGCATAAAATTATGGGCGTTCTTCCTGGCTCATGCCATTCTACCTTCCAACCTTGGAACACAGCTCCCAGGAAGGCTCTGTTGACCTAGTAACCAGATTTCAGAGTGGAGAAATCCTGCAGCATTTTGGCCTTCCTCCAAC
This sequence comes from Stenella coeruleoalba, assembly GCF_951394435.1. NCBI lineage: Eukaryota > Metazoa > Chordata > Mammalia > Artiodactyla > Delphinidae > Stenella > Stenella coeruleoalba. The sequence continues at coordinate 65,983 of NW_027645908.1, forward strand.
AGCAGTTTTAAACCCAGTGCAAATGGTCAGTTAAAATTCACCTGAATTGCAGGCCTGTAAATGACACCTGTCCTCAAAAAAAAATTCTGGGGTCGAAAATCGACCAAAAACTTCAAAAGAGGCAACCTTTCAAGAAGACAATTTCAAGAGGCATATTTGACACACATTTTGTCTTTTCTTCTGTTTTTTTTTCTTTAACCAAGGCAAGTGCATGGAAAAAATGCTTAACATCAGAAATTAATAAAGTCACGCAAATCCAATCTATGAAAGCGTTCACCTCACAACAGTCAGAATGATCATCAGCAAAACAGTCCACAAACAACACATGCTGAACGGGTTTTAGAGAACTCTGTGTACCCTGTAGCTGCTGGTGGGAGGTAAACTGGTAACAGCCAGTAGTTAGAACAGAAAGAACATGCGTTTCAAGGGAAAAATTGAGCTACCATAGGGTCTGGTAGACCCACTGCTGTGCCTCTCACCTGAGAAGACCAGAATCCAAAAGACACAGGCTGGCAATCCTACACTGCAGTGATATTTACCACAGCCAAGACTTGGAAGCAACCAAAATGGCCGTCAACAGATGAATGGACAAAGAAGAAGTGGTCCATGTACACAGTGGAACATGAGCCATGGAAAAGCATGAAACAGTGCTGTTTGCACCACCATAGAAGGACCCAGAGATAATCACACACCTTGAAGTGAGAAAGAAACCGAAAGAAAGACATCCTATGATATCACTTATACGTGTTACCTAAAAAATGATACCCATGAACTTATTTCGAAGAAAAGGACACTCATGGATTAAGAAATCAAGATTATGTTTAACCAAACGGAAAGGTGGTAAGAATGGATAAATTAGGATATGGGGGTGTCAGACCTCTACTAATACATATGAAACCTAGAATCACCAAAGACCTATGGAATACCAAGAGAGGTCCACTCAACACTCTGTAATAACGTCCATGGGAAAGGAGGCAAAGATGAACAGATAGATACATAGATATAATGAACCAGATTCTGTACACCTAGAACATACACAACATTTTTATCTCATTTGCGCTGAGGAAAAAGAAAAATTACATTTAAAAAACAAACAAGAAGTAAGGAGATATAAGCTGTCAGGGGTTTGCCTTGGCACATTCCACTCTAATTTACAGCCTACTGACACGATTTCCAGGAAGCCTCTGTTGCCCAAATGCCCTGAGTTGTAAATGGAGAAATTGTGCCGCCTTGTGGCCGTTTCCCGCAAGAGCGGCTTTAAACCACGGCTAATGGTCACTTCATACTCACAAGGACTCAGGGCTGTAAAGGACACCTGCCCTCAAAAAAATGTTCTGAGGCAGGGAGTGGCCAAAACACTTAAAAGAGAGCAAAGTTTTCAAAAAGATCCTATGAGAGGTAAGATTTACACACTCTTTACAAATAAAAAGGGAAATGGATACAAGCTCAACGTCAGGAATTATTAGACTCATGCCAATCTAATCTATGAAAAGCTTTCAACACACACCACTCGAATGACCCTAAGCAAAAGGTCTACAAACAATGAATGCTGAAGAGGTTTTAGAGAACTGTGTACCCTCTAGCTGCTGTTGAGGTGTAAAGGAGTAAGAGGCCATCATGAGAACACAAAGGAACTGTGTTTCAAAGTAAAAATTGAGGTACCGTTCAATCCAGCAGGCCCACCGCTGGGCCTTTCACCCGAGCAGACCAGAGTCGAGAAGACACAGGCTGGCAAAGGTGCACTGCAGCAATATGCACAAAAGCCAAGACACGGAAGCAACCAAAATGGCCATCAGCAGATGAGTGGACAAAGAAGAAGTGGTCCATGTGCACAGTGGAATATCAGCCGTGGAAAACAAGGAAACACTGCTCTTTGCAGCACCATAGATGATCCTAGAGATAATCACAGAACATGAGGTAAGTCGGAAAGCAAAAGACAAATATCTTATGATATCACTTCTGGGTGGCATCTAACAACTGATACAAATGAACTTATTTCCACAGAGAAAGACAAACACTTAGAAAACAACTATGGTTATCTAAAACGAAAGGTGGGAGCAATGGGCAAATTAAGGTTAGGGCTGCCATACGTACACAAATACATATGAAATACATACATATAAGAGACTCACCATATACGAAGGGAGGTCTACTGAACACTCTGTATTAATTTACATGGAAAGAGGATCTGTACATGAATATATATATGTATGTGTGTGTGTGTGTGTGTGTGTGTGTGTGTGTGTATATATATATATATATATATATATATATATTAGAAATGAACCAGTGTGTGTACACCTAGAACAAATAATATTCTAATCATTACCCTGATTAAAAAAAGTTAAATTATAACAATGAAGAAGATGTCCTGAGACATAAACTTATGCGTTGTTTTCCTGGCACATTCCACTCTAATTTACAACCTAGGAACACGAGTTCCAGGAAAGCTCTGCTGCCCTAGTAACAAGGTTTGGGAAAGGAGAAACGCTGCCGCCGTGCGGCCGTTTCCCACAGCGGCAGCATTCAACCCAGTGCTAATGGTCACTAAATATTAACAACAATTGCAAACTTGTAAGTGCCACACGCCTTCAAAAAAAATCCTGCGGTCGAAAATCGACCCAAAGTTTCAAAAGAGGGCAAGGTTTCAAGAAGACAATTTCAAGAGGTATATTTTACACGCACTGGTTTTTTTTTTCCTTTTTAACAGCAACAACAACAAAAAAGTCATGGAAAAATGCTCATCATGAGGAAATGTTAAAGATATGCAAATCCAATCTTCAAAAACGTATCAGCTCACACCGGTCAGAATGACCATCAGCAAAAATTCTGCAAACAATAAATGCTGAAGGGGCTGTGGAGAAATGCGTACCCTCATCTCTAAGTGGACTAAACTGGAAAGAGCCACTAATGAAAACAGAATGGAGCTGCCTTTAACAGATACCCATCGAGGCACCATAGGATTCAGCAGGCACGCTCCCGGGCCTATGACCTAAGAAGACACAATTAGAAAGACACAGGCAGGCAAAACTGCACTGCAACAGTATGACAATAGGCCAGACAGGGAAGCTACCAAAACGTCCATCCAAAGATGAATGGAAAAGGAGAACCGGTACATGTACAGATGGAATAGGAGCCAAGGAAAAAAATGAAACAATGCCGTTTGCAGCACCATAGATGAGCCTGGAGGTAATCACAACATGAAGTAAGTCAGAAAGCGAAGGACACATATCCTATGATATCACTTAATGATGTTACCTGAAAATTGATACCAATGAAGATTTTTCACAGAGCAAGGCAATCAAAGATACGATCAACAAACGTATGGTTAACCAAATGGAAAGGTTTGAGGACTGGATAAATTAGCATATTGAGGAAAACAGAGCTACACCAACACATGTGAAATATATAAGCACCAAGGACCTATGGAATACCAAGAGAAGACTACTCAACATTGTGTCCTAACCCACATGGGAAATGGATCCGAAGGTGAACAGATAATATGCATATATGTAAAAGAACCACATCTTGCACACCCAGAACAAACAAAACATTGTATTCAAATTTGCTGTGATAACAAATAAAAATTAAATTAAGAAAACCAACAAGAAGTAATGAGACATAAACTCATGGGGGTTTTTCCTGGCCCATTCCATTCTAACTTACAGGTTGGAACATTACACCTAGGAAGGCTCTTTTACCCCAGTAGCCAGATTTGGGAATGGAGACATGCCACAGCCTTGTGACTGTCTCCTGCAAAAGCAGCTTTAAACACAGTGTTCAGGGTCTCTTACTATCCACAAGAATTGCACCTCTGTAAATGACACCTGCCCTCAAAAAAATCCTGGGTTCGAATATCGACGAAAAAATTCAAAAGAGGGCAATCTTGCAAGAAGACGATTTCAAGAGGCACATTTAACTCACATTCTTTCTTTTTTTCTTTATTTCCGTTTAACAAAAAAGGCCGTGGAAAAAGCTCCACATCAGGAATTACTAAAGACATGCAAATGCAATCTACAAAAACGTTTACGGGACAACAGTCAGAACGTTCATCAGCAAAAAATCTCCAAACAATAAATGCTCAAGGGGTTTTAGACAACTGTATACCCTCTAGCTGCTGCTGGGATGTCAAATGGTAACAGTCAGTAGTGGGAACAGAAAGGAGGTAAAAATTGAGCTACCATATGATCTGGTCGGCCCACTACTGGCTCGATCACCTGAGAAGACCAGAATCAAAAAGACACAGGCTGACAATCCTACACTGCAGCACTATTTACCCTAGCCAAGACTTGGAACAACCAAAAGGTCCATCAACCGATGAATGCACGAAAAAGAAGTGGTCCGTGTACACAACGGAGTATTACTCCGATACAATAAATACAGTCAATATAAAAAACAAACATAACTGAGGAGACATAAGCTTTGTGTGTTTATCCGGGCACATTCCACTCTAATTTACAACCAAGGAACACTACTTCCCAGAAGGTACTGTTTCCCTAGTAACTAGGGTAGGCAATGTAGAAATGCTGCCGCCCTGTGGCCGTTTGCCGCAACAGCAGTTTTACAACCCGTGCTAAAGGTCACTTCGCATTCACAAGGACTGCAGGGCTATAAATGACACCTGCCAACAAAATGTGTTGAGGGAGGTAATGGCAAAATAAATTCAAAATATGCCGCATACTTCAAGAAACTATTTGAATAGGTAAGCTGTACTCACTCTTTAAAAAACAATAAAAATGCATGGCTATAAGCTCAATATAAGGAATTATTAGACATATGCAAATCCAGCCACAAAATGGTATCAGCTCACACCAGTCAGAATGACCCTCAGCAAAGAAATACAAACAATACATGCTGCAGAGGCTGTGAGCAAATGCACTCTCACCTTTAAGTGGCTCGTAAACTGGTAAGTGCCACCAATGAAAAGAGAATGGAGCAGCCCTTAAAAGGTAAACACTGAGATACCATATGATCCCGCAGGCCCACTCCTTGGCCTATAACCTAGGAAGACGGAAATGGAATGACACATTCAGGCAAAACGGCACTGCAGCAGTATTACAATCGCCAAGACATGGAAACAACCAAAAAGTCCATCAAGATACGAATGGACCAAGAAGAACTGGCACGTGTACAGATGGAACATGAGCCATGGAAAAAACGTGAAACGAAGCAGTTTGAAGAACCGTAGATGACTCTGGAGGTGATCACACAACTTGAAGTAAGTCACAAAGCGAAAGACACATATCCTATGATATCAATTATAGGTGTTACCTAGAAATGGATACCAACGAAGATATTTCCACAGATAACAGGAATCACAGATTTATTAAACAAACTTATGCTTAACCAATCGGAAAGTTGTAAAGATTGGATATATTAGGATATTGGGGTCGACAGAGGTATACAAACACACGTGAAATATATAATCGCCAAAGACCTACAGAATTCCAAGAGAAGACTACTCAACACTGTGTCATAACCTACCTGGCAAATGGATCCCAAGATGAATACATATATGTCTCGGTGTAAAAAACACACACATCTTGCGCACCTAGAACAAAGCAAACATTACAATCAAATTTGCTGTCGTAAAAGATTATATTAAAAAAATGAACAAGAAATAATGGGGCATAAAATTATGGGCGTTCTTCCTGGCTCATGCCATTCTACCTTCCAACCTTGGAACACAGCTCCCAGGAAGGCTCTGTTGACCTAGTAACCAGATTTCAGAGTGGAGAAATCCTGCAGCATTTTGGCCTTCCTCCAACAGCAGTTTTAAACCCAGTGCAAATGGTCAGTTAAAATTCACCTGAATTGCAGGCCTGTAAATGACACCTGTCCTCAAAAAAAAATTCTGGGGTCGAAAATCGACCAAAAACTTCAAAAGAGGCAACCTTTCAAGAAGACAATTTCAAGAGGCATATTTGACACACATTTTGTCTTTTCTTCTGTTTTTTTTTCTTTAACCAAGGCAAGTGCATGGAAAAAATGCTTAACATCAGAAATTAATAAAGTCACGCAAATCCAATCTATGAAAGCGTTCACCTCACAACAGTCAGAATGATCATCAGCAAAACAGTCCACAAACAACACATGCTGAACGGGTTTTAGAGAACTCTGTGTACCCTGTAGCTGCTGGTGGGAGGTAAACTGGTAACAGCCAGTAGTTAGAACAGAAAGAACATGCGTTTCAAGGGAAAAATTGAGCTACCATAGGGTCTGGTAGACCCACTGCTGTGCCTCTCACCTGAGAAGACCAGAATCCAAAAGACACAGGCTGGCAATCCTACACTGCAGTGATATTTACCACAGCCAAGACTTGGAAGCAACCAAAATGGCCGTCAACAGATGAATGGACAAAGAAGAAGTGGTCCATGTACACAGTGGAACATGAGCCATGGAAAAGCATGAAACAGTGCTGTTTGCACCACCATAGAAGGACCCAGAGATAATCACACACCTTGAAGTGAGAAAGAAACCGAAAGAAAGACATCCTATGATATCACTTATACGTGTTACCTAAAAAATGATACCCATGAACTTATTTCGAAGAAAAGGACACTCATGGATTAAGAAATCAAGATTATGTTTAACCAAACGGAAAGGTGGTAAGAATGGATAAATTAGGATATGGGGGTGTCAGACCTCTACTAATACATATGAAACCTAGAATCACCAAAGACCTATGGAATACCAAGAGAGGTCCACTCAACACTCTGTAATAACGTCCATGGGAAAGGAGGCAAAGATGAATAGATAGATACATAGATATAATGAACCAGATTCTGTACACCTAGAACATACACAACATTTTTATCTCATTTGCGCTGAGGAAAAAGAAAAATTACATTTAAAAAACAAACAAGAAGTAAGGAGATATAAGCTGTCAGGGGTTTGCCTTGGCACATTCCACTCTAATTTACAGCCTACTGACACGATTTCCAGGAAGCCTCTGTTGCCCAAATGCCCTGAGTTGTAAATGGAGAAATTGTGCCGCCTTGTGGCCGTTTCCCGCAAGAGCGGCTTTAAACCACGGCTAATGGTCACTTCATACTCACAAGGACTCAGGGCTGTAAAGGACACCTGCCCTCAAAAAAATGTTCTGAGGCAGGGAGTGGCCAAAACACTTAAAAGAGAGCAAAGTTTTCAAAAAGATCCTATGAGAGGTAAGATTTACACACTCTTTACAAATAAAAAGGGAAATGGATACAAGCTCAACGTCAGGAATTATTAGACTCATGCCAATCTAATCTATGAAAAGCTTTCAACACACACCACTCGAATGACCCTAAGCAAAAGGTCTACAAACAATGAATGCTGAAGAGGTTTTAGAGAACTGTGTACCCTCTAGCTGCTGTTGAGGTGTAAAGGAGTAAGAGGCCATCATGAGAACACAAAGGAACTGTGTTTCAAAGTAAAAATTGAGGTACCGTTCAATCCAGCAGGCCCACCGCTGGGCCTTTCACCCGAGCAGACCAGAGTCGAGAAGACACAGGCTGGCAAAGGTGCACTGCAGCAATATGCACAAAAGCCAAGACACGGAAGCAACCAAAATGGCCATCAGCAGATGAGTGGACAAAGAAGTGGTCCATGTGCACAGTGGAATATCAGCCGTGGAAAACAAGGAAACACTGCTCTTTGCAGCACCATAGATGATCCTAGAGATAATCACAGAACATGAGGTAAGTCGGAAAGCAAAAGACAAATATCTTATGATATCACTTCTGGGTGGCATCTAACAACTGATACAAATGAACTTATTTCCACAGAGAAAGACAAACACTTAGAAAACAACTATGGTTATCTAAAACGAAAGGTGGGAGCAATGGGCAAATTAAGGTTAGGGCTGCCATACGTACACAAATACATATGAAATACATACATATAAGAGACTCACCATATACGAAGGGAGGTCTACTGAACACTCTGTATTAATTTACATGGAAAGAGGATCTGTACATGAATATATATATGTATGTGTGTGTGTGTGTGTGTGTGTGTGTGTGTATATATATATATATATATATATATATATATTAGAAATGAACCAGTGTGTGTACACCTAGAACAAATAATATTCTAATCATTACCCTGATTAAAAAAAGTTAAATTATAACAATGAAGAAGATGTCCTGAGACATAAACTTATGCGTTGTTTTCCTGGCACATTCCACTCTAATTTACAACCTAGGAACACGAGTTCCAGGAAAGCTCTGCTGCCCTAGTAACAAGGTTTGGGAAAGGAGAAACGCTGCCGCCGTGCGGCCGTTTCCCACAGCGGCAGCATTCAACCCAGTGCTAATGGTCACTAAATATTAACAACAATTGCAAACTTGTAAGTGCCACACGCCTTCAAAAAAAATCCTGCGGTCGAAAATCGACCCAAAGTTTCAAAAGAGGGCAAGGTTTCAAGAAGACAATTTCAAGAGGTATATTTTACACGCACTGGTTTTTTTTTTTCCTTTTTAACAGCAACAACAACAAAAAAGTCATGGAAAAATGCTCATCATGAGGAAATGTTAAAGATATGCAAATCCAATCTTCAAAAACGTATCAGCTCACACCGGTCAGAATGACCATCAGCAAAAATTCTGCAAACAATAAATGCTGAAGGGGCTGTGGAGAAATGCGTACCCTCATCTCTAAGTGGGACTAAACTGGAAAGAGCCACTAATGAAAACAGAATGGAGCTGCCTTTAACAGATACCCATCGAGGCACCATAGGATTCAGCAGGCACGCTCCCGGGCCTATGACCTAAGAAGACACAATTAGAAAGACACAGGCAGGCAAAACTGCACTGCAACAGTATGACAATAGGCCAGACAGGGAAGCTACCAAAACGTCCATCCAAAGATGAATGGAAAAGGAGAACCGGTACATGTACAGATGGAATAGGAGCCAAGGAAAAAAATGAAACAATGCCGTTTGCAGCACCATAGATGAGCCTGGAGGTAATCACAACATGAAGTAAGTCAGAAAGCGAAGGACACATATCCTATGATATCACTTAATGATGTTACCTGAAAATTGATACCAATGAAGATTTTTCACAGAGCAAGGCAATCAAAGATACGATCAACAAACGTATGGTTAACCAAATGGAAAGGTTTGAGGACTGGATAAATTAGCATATTGAGGAAAACAGAGCTACACCAACACATGTGAAATATATAAGCACCAAGGACCTATGGAATACCAAGAGAAGACTACTCAACATTGTGTCCTAACCCACATGGGAAATGGATCCGAAGGTGAACAGATAATATGCATATATGTAAAAGAACCACATCTTGCACACCCAGAACAAACAAAACATTGTATTCAAATTTGCTGTGATAACAAATAAAAATTAAATTAAGAAAACCAACAAGAAGTAATGAGACATAAACTCATGGGGGTTTTTCCTGGCCCATTCCATTCTAACTTACAGGTTGGAACATTACACCTAGGAAGGCTCTTTTACCCTAGTAACCAGATTTGGGAATGGAGACATGCCACAGCCTTGTGACTGTCTCCTGCAAAAGCAGCTTTAAACACAGTGTTCAGGGTCTCTTACTATCCACAAGAATTGCACCTCTGTAAATGACACCTGCCCTCAAAAAAATCCTGGGTTCGAATATCGACGAAAAAATTCAAAAGAGGGCAATCTTGCAAGAAGACGATTTCAAGAGGCACATTTAACTCACATTCTTTCTTTTTTTCTTTATTTCCGTTTAACAAAAAAGGCCGTGGAAAAAGCTCCACATCAGGAATTACTAAAGACATGCAAATGCAATCTACAAAAACGTTTACGGGACAACAGTCAGAACGTTCATCAGCAAAAAATCTCCAAACAATAAATGCTCAAGGGGTTTTAGACAACTGTATACCCTCTAGCTGCTGCTGGGATGTCAAATGGTAACAGTCAGTAGTGGGAACAGAAAGGAGGTAAAAATTGAGCTACCATATGATCTGGTCGGCCCACTACTGGCTCCATCACCTGAGAAGACCAGAATCAAAAAGACACAGGCTGACAATCCTACACTGCAGCACTATTTACCCTAGCCAAGACTTGGAACAACCAAAAGGTCCATCAACCGATGAATGCACGAAAAAGAAGTGGTCCGTGTACACAACGGAGTATTACTCCGATACAATAAATACAGTCAATATAAAAAACAAACATAACTGAGGAGACATAAGCTTTGTGTGTTTATCCGGGCACATTCCACTCTAATTTACAACCAAGGAACACTACTTCCCAGAAGGTACTGTTTCCCTAGTAACTAGGGTAGGCAATGTAGAAATGCTGCCGCCCTGTGGCCGTTTGCCGCAACAGCAGTTTTACAACCCGTGCTAAAGGTCACTTCGCATTCACAAGGACTGCAGGGCTATAAATGACACCTGCCAACAAAATGTGTTGAGGGAGGTAATGGCAAAATAAATTCAAAATATGCCGCATACTTCAAGAAACTATTTGAATAGGTAAGCTGTACTCACTCTTTAAAAAACAATAAAAATGCATGGCTATAAGCTCAATATAAGGAATTATTAGACATATGCAAATCCAGCCACAAAATGGTATCAGCTCACACCAGTCAGAATGACCCTCAGAAAGAAATACAAACAATACATGCTGCAGAGGCTGTGAGCAAATGCACTCTCACCTTTAAGTGGCTCGTAAACTGGTAAGTGCCACCAATGAAAAGAGAATGGAGCAGCCCTTAAAAGGTAAACACTGAGATACCATATGATCCCGCAGGCCCACTCCTTGGCCTATAACCTAGGAAGACGGAAATGGAATGACACATTCAGGCAAAACGGCACTGCAGCAGTATTACAATCGCCAAGACATGGAAACAACCAAAAAGTCCATCAAGATACGAATGGACCAAGAAGAACTGGCACGTGTACAGATGGAACATGAGCCATGGAAAAAACGTGAAACGAAGCAGTTTGAAGAACCGTAGATGACTCTGGAGGTGATCACACAACTTGAAGTAAGTCACAAAGCGAAAGACACATATCCTATGATATCAATTATAGGTGTTACCTAGAAATGGATACCAACGAAGATATTTCCACAGATAACAGGAATCACAGATTTATTAAACAAACTTATGCTTAACCAATCGGAAAGTTGTAAAGATTGGATATATTAGGATATTGGGGTCGACAGAGGTATACAAACACACGTGAAATATATAATCGCCAAAGACCTACAGAATTCCAAGAGAAGACTACTCAACACTGTGTCATAACCTACCTGGCAAATGGATCCCAAGATGAATACATATATGTCTCGGTGTAAAAAACACACACATCTTGCGCACCTAGAACAAAGCAAACATTACAATCAAATTTGCTGTCGTAAAAGATTATATTAAAAAAATGAACAAGAAATAATGGGGCATAAAATTATGGGCGTTCTTCCTGGCTCATGCCATTCTACCTTCCAACCTTGGAACACAGCTCCCAGGAAGGCTCTGTTGACCTAGTAACCAGATTTCAGAGTGGAGAAATCCTGCAGCATTTTGGCCTTCCTCCAACAGCAGTTTTAAACCCAGTGCAAATGGTCAGTTAAAATTCACCTGAATTGCAGGCCTGTAAATGACACCTGTCCTCAAAAAAAAATTCTGGGGTCGAAAATCGACCAAAAACTTCAAAAGAGGCAACCTTTCAAGAAGACAATTTCAAGAGGCATATTTGACACACATTTTGTCTTTTCTTCTGTTTTTTTTTCTTTAACCAAGGCAAGTGCATGGAAAAAATGCTTAACATCAGAAATTAATAAAGTCACGCAAATCCAATCTATGAAAGCGTTCACCTCACAACAGTCAGAATGATCATCAGCAAAACAGTCCACAAACAACACATGCTGAACGGGTTTTAGAGAACTCTGTGTACCCTGTAGCTGCTGGTGGGAGGTAAACTGGTAACAGCCAGTAGTTAGAACAGAAAGAACATGCGTTTCAAGGGAAAAATTGAGCTACCATAGGGTCTGGTAGACCCACTGCTGTGCCTCTCACCTGAGAAGACCAGAATCCAAAAGACACAGGCTGGCAATCCTACACTGCAGTGATATTTACCACAGCCAAGACTTGGAAGCAACCAAAATGGCCGTCAACAGATGAATGGACAAAGAAGAAGTGGTCTATGTACACAGTGGAACATGAGCCATGGAAAAGCATGAAACAGTGCTGTTTGCACCACCATAGAAGGACCCAGAGATAATCACACACCTTGAAGTGAGAAAGAAACCGAAAGAAAGACATCCTACGATATCACTTATACGTGTTACCTAAAAAATGATACCCATGAACTTATTTCGAAGAAAAGGACACTCATGGATTAAGAAATCAAGATTATGTTTAACCAAACGGAAAGGTGGTAAGAATGGATAAATTAGGATATGGGGGTGTCAGACCTCTACTAATACATATGAAACCTAGAATCACCAAAGACCTATGGAATACCAAGAGAGGTCCACTCAACACTCTGTAATAACGTCCATGGGAAAGGAGGCAAAGATGAATAGATAGATACATAGATATAATGAACCAGATTCTGTACACCTAGAACATACACAACATTTTTATCTCATTTGCGCTGAGGAAAAAGAAAAATTACATTTAAAAAACAAACAAGAAGTAAGGAGATATAAGCTGTCAGGGGTTTGCCTTGGCACATTCCACTCTAATTTACAGCCTACTGACACGATTTCCAGGAAGCCTCTGTTGCCCAAATGCCCTGAGTTGTAAATGGAGAAATTGTGCCGCCTTGTGGCCGTTTCCCGCAAGAGCGGCTTTAAACCACGGCTAATGGTCACTTCATACTCACAAGGACTCAGGGCTGTAAAGGACACCTGCCCTCAAAAAAATGTTCTGAGGCAGGGAGTGGCCAAAACACTTAAAAGAGAGCAAAGTTTTCAAAAAGATCCTATGAGAGGTAAGATTTACACACTCTTTACAAATAAAAAGGGAAATGGATACAAGCTCAACGTCAGGAATTATTAGACTCATGCCAATCTAATCTATGAAAAGCTTTCAACACACACCACTCGAATGACCCTAAGCAAAAGGTCTACAAACAATGAATGCTGAAGAGGTTTTAGAGAACTGTGTACCCTCTAGCTGCTGTTGAGGTGTAAAGGAGTAAGAGGCCATCATGAGAACACAAAGGAACTGTGTTTCAAAGTAAAAATTGAGGTACCGTTCAATCCAGCAGGCCCACCGCTGGGCCTTTCACCCGAGCAGACCAGAGTCGAGAAGACACAGGCTGGCAAAGGTGCACTGCAGCAATATGCACAAAAGCCAAGACACGGAAGCAACCAAAATGGCCATCAGCAGATGAGTGGACAAAGAAGTGGTCCATGTGCACAGTGGAATATCAGCCGTGGAAAACAAGGAAACACTGCTCTTTGCAGCACCATAGATGATCCTAGAGATAATCACAGAACATGAGGTAAGTCGGAAAGCAAAAGACAAATATCTTATGATATCACTTCTGGGTGGCATCTAACAACTGATACAAATGAACTTATTTCCACAGAGAAAGACAAACACTTAGAAAACAACTATGGTTATCTAAAACGAAAGGTGGGAGCAATGGGCATATTAAGGTTAGGGCTGCCATACGTACACAAATACATATGAAATACATATATATAAGAGACTCACCATATACGAAGGGAGGTCTACTGAACACTCTGTATTAATTTACATGGAAAGAGGATCTGTACATGAATATATATATATGTATGTGTGTGTGTGTGTGTGTGTGTGTGTGTATATATATATATATATATATATATATTAGAAATGAACCAGTGTGTGTACACCTAGAACAAATAATATTCTAATCATTACCCTGATTAAAAAAAGTTAAATTATAACAATGAAGAAGATGTCCTGAGACATAAACTTATGCGTTGTTTTCCTGGCACATTCCACTCTAATTTACAACCTAGGAACACGAGTTCCAGGAAAGCTCTGCTGCCCTAGTAACAAGGTTTGGGAAAGGAGAAACGCTGCCGCCGTGCGGCCGTTTCCCACAGCGGCAGCATTCAACCCAGTGCTAATGGTCACTAAATATTAACAACAATTGCAAACTTGTAAGTGCCACACGCCTTCAAAAAAAATCCTGCGGTCGAAAATCGACCCAAAGTTTCAAAAGAGGGCAAGGTTTCAAGAAGACAATTTCAAGAGGTATATTTTACACGCACTGGTTTTTTTTTTTCCTTTTTAACAGCAACAACAACAAAAAAGTCATGGAAAAATGCTCATCATGAGGAAATGTTAAAGATATGCAAATCCAATCTTCAAAAACGTATCAGCTCACACCGGTCAGAATGACCATCAGCAAAAATTCTGCAAACAATAAATGCTGAAGGGGCTGTGGAGAAATGCGTACCCTCATCTCTAAGTGGGACTAAACTGGAAAGAGCCACTAATGAAAACAGAATGGAGCTGCCTTTAACAGATACCCATCGAGGCACCATAGGATTCAGCAGGCACGCTCCCGGGCCTATGACCTAAGAAGACACAATTAGAAAGACACAGGCAGGCAAAACTGCACTGCAACAGTATGACAATAGGCCAGACAGGGAAGCTACCAAAACGTCCATCCAAAGATGAATGGAAAAGGAGAACCGGTACATGTACAGATGGAATAGGAGCCAAGGAAAAAAATGAAACAATGCCGTTTGCAGCACCATAGATGAGCCTGGAGGTAATCACAACATGAAGTAAGTCAGAAAGCGAAGGACACATATCCTATGATATCACTTAATGATGTTACCTGAAAATTGATACCAATGAAGATTTTTCACAGAGCAAGGCAATCAAAGATACGATCAACAAACGTATGGTTAACCAAATGGAAAGGTTTGAGGACTGGATAAATTAGCATATTGAGGAAAACAGAGCTACACCAACACATGTGAAATATATAAGCACCAAGGACCTATGGAATACCAAGAGAAGACTACTCAACATTGTGTCCTAACCCACATGGGAAATGGATCCGAAGGTGAACAGATAATATGCATATATGTAAAAGAACCACATCTTGCACACCCAGAACAAACAAAACATTGTATTCAAATTTGCTGTGATAACAAATAAAAATTAAATTAAGAAAACCAACAAGAAGTAATGAGACATAAACTCATGGGGGTTTTTCCTGGCCCATTCCATTCTAACTTACAGGTTGGAACATTACACCTAGGAAGGCTCTTTTACCCTAGTAACCAGATTTGGGAATGGAGACATGCCACAGCCTTGTGACTGTCTCCTGCAAAAGCAGCTTTAAACACAGTGTTCAGGGTCTCTTACTATCCACAAGAATTGCACCTCTGTAAATGACACCTGCCCTCAAAAAAATCCTGGGTTCGAATATCGACGAAAAAATTCAAAAGAGGGCAATCTTGCAAGAAGACGATTTCAAGAGGCACATTTAACTCACATTCTTTCTTTTTTTCTTTATTTCCGTT
The DNA here is from genome assembly GCF_951394435.1 of Stenella coeruleoalba. NCBI lineage: Eukaryota > Metazoa > Chordata > Mammalia > Artiodactyla > Delphinidae > Stenella > Stenella coeruleoalba. Next base: position 81,456 of record NW_027645908.1, read on the forward strand.
TAACAAAAAAGGCCGTGGAAAAAGCTCCACATCAGGAATTACTAAAGACATGCAAATGCAATCTACAAAAACGTTTACGGGACAACAGTCAGAACGTTCATCAGCAAAAAATCTCCAAACAATAAATGCTCAAGGGGTTTTAGACAACTGTATACCCTCTAGCTGCTGCTGGGATGTCAAATGGTAACAGTCAGTAGTGGGAACAGAAAGGAGGTAAAAATTGAGCTACCATATGATCTGGTCGGCCCACTACTGGCTCCATCACCTGAGAAGACCAGAATCAAAAAGACACAGGCTGACAATCCTACACTGCAGCACTATTTACCCTAGCCAAGACTTGGAACAACCAAAAGGTCCATGCACGAAAAAGAAGTGGTCCGTGTACACAACGGAGTATTACTCCGATACAATAAATACAGTCAATATAAAAAACAAACATAACTAAGGAGACATAAGCTTTGTGTGTTTATCCGGGCACATTCCACTCTAATTTACAACCAAGGAACACTACTTCCCAGAAGGTACTGTTTCCCTAGTAACTAGGGTAGGCAATGTAGAAATGCTGCCGCCCTGTGGCCGTTTGCCGCAACAGCAGTTTTACAACCCGTGCTAAAGGTCACTTCGCATTCACAAGGACTGCAGGGCTATAAATGACACCTGCCAACAAAATGTGTTGAGGGAGGTAATGGCAAAATAAATTCAAAATATGCCGCATACTTCAAGAAACTATTTGAATAGGTAAGCTGTACTCACTCTTTAAAAAACAATAAAAATGCATGGCTATAAGCTCAATATAAGGAATTATTAGACATACGCAAATCCAGCCACAAAATGGTATCAGCTCACACCAGTCAGAATGACCCTCAGCAAAGAAATACAAACAATACATGCTGCAGAGGCTGTGAGCAAATGCACTCTCACCTTTAAGTGGCTCGTAAACTGGTAAGTGCCACCAATGAAAAGAGAATGGAGCAGCCCTTAAAAGGTAAACACTGAGATACCATATGATCCCGCAGGCCCACTCCTTGGCCTATAACCTAGGAAGACGGAAATGGAATGACACATTCAGGCAAAACGGCACTGCAGCAGTATTACAATCGCCAAGACATGGAAACAACCAAAAAGTCCATCAAGATACGAATGGACCAAGAAGAACTGGCACGTGTACAGATGGAACATGAGCCATGGAAAAAACGTGAAACGAAGCAGTTTGAAGAACCGTAGATGACTCTGGAGGTGATCACACAACTTGAAGTAAGTCACAAAGCGAAAGACACATATCCTATGATATCAATTATAGGTGTTACCTAGAAATGGATACCAACGAAGATATTTCCACAGATAACAGGAATCACAGATTTATTAAACAAACTTATGCTTAACCAATCGGAAAGTTGTAAAGATTGGATATATTAGGATATTGGGGTCGACAGAGGTATACAAACACACGTGAAATATATAATCGCCAAAGACCTACAGAATTCCAAGAGAAGACTACTCAACACTGTGTCATAACCTACCTGGCAAATGGATCCCAAGATGAATACATATATGTCTCGGTGTAAAAAACACACACATCTTGCGCACCTAGAACAAAGCAAACATTACAATCAAATTTGCTGTCGTAAAAGATTATATTAAAAAAATGAACAAGAAATAATGGGGCATAAAATTATGGGCGTTCTTCCTGGCTCATGCCATTCTACCTTCCAACCTTGGAACACAGCTCCCAGGAAGGCTCTGTTGACCTAGTAACCAGATTTCAGAGTGGAGAAATCCTGCAGCATTTTGGCCTTCCTCCAACAGCAGTTTTAAACCCAGTGCAAATGGTCAGTTAAAATTCACCTGAATTGCAGGCCTGTAAATGACACCTGTCCTCAAAAAAAAATTCTGGGGTCGAAAATCGACCAAAAACTTCAAAAGAGGCAACCTTTCAAGAAGACAATTTCAAGAGGCATATTTGACACACATTTTGTCTTTTCTTCTGTTTTTTTTTCTTTAACCAAGGCAAGTGCATGGAAAAAATGCTTAACATCAGAAATTAATAAAGTCACGCAAATCCAATCTATGAAAGCGTTCACCTCACAACAGTCAGAATGATCATCAGCAAAACAGTCCACAAACAACACATGCTGAACGGGTTTTAGAGAACTCTGTGTACCCTGTAGCTGCTGGTGGGAGGTAAACTGGTAACAGCCAGTAGTTAGAACAGAAAGAACATGCGTTTCAAGGGAAAAATTGAGCTACCATAGGGTCTGGTAGACCCACTGCTGTGCCTCTCACCTGAGAAGACCAGAATCCAAAAGACACAGGCTGGCAATCCTACACTGCAGTGATATTTACCACAGCCAAGACTTGGAAGCAACCAAAATGGCCGTCAACAGATGAATGGACAAAGAAGAAGTGGTCCATGTACACAGTGGAACATGAGCCATGGAAAAGCATGAAACAGTGCTGTTTGCACCACCATAGAAGGACCCAGAGATAATCACACACCTTGAAGTGAGAAAGAAACCGAAAGAAAGACATCCTACGATATCACTTATACGTGTTACCTAAAAAATGATACCCATGAACTTATTTCGAAGAAAAGGACACTCATGGATTAAGAAATCAAGATTATGTTTAACCAAACGGAAAGGTGGTAAGAATGGATAAATTAGGATATGGGGGTGTCAGACCTCTACTAATACATATGAAACCTAGAATCACCAAAGACCTATGGAATACCAAGAGAGGTCCACTCAACACTCTGTAATAACGTCCATGGGAAAGGAGGCAAAGATGAATAGATAGATACATAGATATAATGAACCAGATTCTGTACACCTAGAACATACACAACATTTTTATCTCATTTGCGCTGAGGAAAAAGAAAAATTACATTTAAAAAACAAACAAGAAGTAAGGAGATATAAGCTGTCAGGGGTTTGCCTTGGCACATTCCACTCTAATTTACAGCCTACTGACACGATTTCCAGGAAGCCTCTGTTGCCCAAATGCCCTGAGTTGTAAATGGAGAAATTGTGCCGCCTTGTGGCCGTTTCCCGCAAGAGCGGCTTTAAACCACGGCTAATGGTCACTTCATACTCACAAGGACTCAGGGCTGTAAAGGACACCTGCCCTCAAAAAAATGTTCTGAGGCAGGGAGTGGCCAAAACACTTAAAAGAGAGCAAAGTTTTCAAAAAGATCCTATGAGAGGTAAGATTTACACACTCTTTACAAATAAAAAGGGAAATGGATACAAGCTCAACGTCAGGAATTATTAGACTCATGCCAATCTAATCTATGAAAAGCTTTCAACACACACCACTCGAATGACCCTAAGCAAAAGGTCTACAAACAATGAATGCTGAAGAGGTTTTAGAGAACTGTGTACCCTCTAGCTGCTGTTGAGGTGTAAAGGAGTAAGAGGCCATCATGAGAACACAAAGGAACTGTGTTTCAAAGTAAAAATTGAGGTACCGTTCAATCCAGCAGGCCCACCGCTGGGCCTTTCACCCGAGCAGACCAGAGTCGAGAAGACACAGGCTGGCAAAGGTGCACTGCAGCAATATGCACAAAAGCCAAGACACGGAAGCAACCAAAATGGCCATCAGCAGATGAGTGGACAAAGAAGTGGTCCATGTGCACAGTGGAATATCAGCCGTGGAAAACAAGGAAACACTGCTCTTTGCAGCACCATAGATGATCCTAGAGATAATCACAGAACATGAGGTAAGTCGGAAAGCAAAAGACACATATCTTATGATATCACTTCTGGGTGGCATCTAACAACTGATACAAATGAACTTATTTCCACAGAGAAAGACAAACACTTAGAAAACAACTATGGTTATCTAAAACGAAAGGTGGGAGCAATGGGCAAATTAAGGTTAGGGCTGCCATACGTACACAAATACATATGAAATACATACATATAAGAGACTCACCATATACGAAGGGAGGTCTACTGAACACTCTGTATTAATTTACATGGAAAGAGGATCTGTACATGAATATATATATATGTATGTGTGTGTGTGTGTGTGTGTGTGTGTGTATATATATATATATATATATATATATATATTAGAAATGAACCAGTGTGTGTACACCTAGAACAAATAATATTCTAATCATTACCCTGATTAAAAAAAGTTAAATTATAACAATGAAGAAGATGTCCTGAGACATAAACTTATGCGTTGTTTTCCTGGCACATTCCACTCTAATTTACAACCTAGGAACACGAGTTCCAGGAAAGCTCTGCTGCCCTAGTAACAAGGTTTGGGAAAGGAGAAACGCTGCCGCCGTGCGGCCGTTTCCCACAGCGGCAGCATTCAACCCAGTGCTAATGGTCACTAAATATTAACAACAATTGCAAACTTGTAAGTGCCACACGCCTTCAAAAAAAATCCTGCGGTCGAAAATCGACCCAAAGTTTCAAAAGAGGGCAAGGTTTCAAGAAGACAATTTCAAGAGGTATATTTTACACGCACTGGTTTTTTTTTTTCCTTTTTAACAGCAACAACAACAAAAAAGTCATGGAAAAATGCTCATCATGAGGAAATGTTAAAGATATGCAAATCCAATCTTCAAAAACGTATCAGCTCACACCGGTCAGAATGACCATCAGCAAAAATTCTGCAAACAATAAATGCTGAAGGGGCTGTGGAGAAATGCGTACCCTCATCTCTAAGTGGGACTAAACTGGAAAGAGCCACTAATGAAAACAGAATGGAGCTGCCTTTAACAGATACCCATCGAGGCACCATAGGATTCAGCAGGCACGCTCCCGGGCCTATGACCTAAGAAGACACAATTAGAAAGACACAGGCAGGCAAAACTGCACTGCAACAGTATGACAATAGGCCAGACAGGGAAGCTACCAAAACGTCCATCCAAAGATGAATGGAAAAGGAGAACCGGTACATGTACAGATGGAATAGGAGCCAAGGAAAAAAATGAAACAATGCCGTTTGCAGCACCATAGATGAGCCTGGAGGTAATCACAACATGAAGTAAGTCAGAAAGCGAAGGACACATATCCTATGATATCACTTAATGATGTTACCTGAAAATTGATACCAATGAAGATTTTTCACAGAGCAAGGCAATCAAAGATACGATCAACAAACGTATGGTTAACCAAATGGAAAGGTTTGAGGACTGGATAAATTAGCATATTGAGGAAAACAGAGCTACACCAACACATGTGAAATATATAAGCACCAAGGACCTATGGAATACCAAGAGAAGACTACTCAACATTGTGTCCTAACCCACATGGGAAATGGATCCGAAGGTGAACAGATAATATGCATATATGTAAAAGAACCACATCTTGCACACCCAGAACAAACAAAACATTGTATTCAAATTTGCTGTGATAACAAATAAAAATTAAATTAAGAAAACCAACAAGAAGTAATGAGACATAAACTCATGGGGGTTTTTCCTGGCCCATTCCATTCTAACTTACAGGTTGGAACATTACACCTAGGAAGGCTCTTTTACCCTAGTAACCAGATTTGGGAATGGAGACATGCCACAGCCTTGTGACTGTCTCCTGCAAAAGCAGCTTTAAACACAGTGTTCAGGGTCTCTTACTATCCACAAGAATTGCACCTCTGTAAATGACACCTGCCCTCAAAAAAATCCTGGGTTCGAATATCGACGAAAAAATTCAAAAGAGGGCAATCTTGCAAGAAGACGATTTCAAGAGGCACATTTAACTCACATTCTTTCTTTTTTTCTTTATTTCCGTTTAACAAAAAAGGCCGTGGAAAAAGCTCCACATCAGGAATTACTAAAGACATGCAAATGCAATCTACAAAAACGTTTACGGGACAACAGTCAGAACGTTCATCAGCAAAAAATCTCCAAACAATAAATGCTCAAGGGGTTTTAGACAACTGTATACCCTCTAGCTGCTGCTGGGATGTCAAATGGTAACAGTCAGTAGTGGGAACAGAAAGGAGGTAAAAATTGAGCTACCATATGATCTGGTCGGCCCACTACTGGCTCCATCACCTGAGAAGACCAGAATCAAAAAGACACAGGCTGACAATCCTACACTGCAGCACTATTTACCCTAGCCAAGACTTGGAACAACCAAAAGGTCCATGCACGAAAAAGAAGTGGTCCGTGTACACAACGGAGTATTACTCCGATACAATAAATACAGTCAATATAAAAAACAAACATAACTAAGGAGACATAAGCTTTGTGTGTTTATCCGGGCACATTCCACTCTAATTTACAACCAAGGAACACTACTTCCCAGAAGGTACTGTTTCCCTAGTAACTAGGGTAGGCAATGTAGAAATGCTGCCGCCCTGTGGCCGTTTGCCGCAACAGCAGTTTTACAACCCGTGCTAAAGGTCACTTCGCATTCACAAGGACTGCAGGGCTATAAATGACACCTGCCAACAAAATGTGTTGAGGGAGGTAATGGCAAAATAAATTCAAAATATGCCGCATACTTCAAGAAACTATTTGAATAGGTAAGCTGTACTCACTCTTTAAAAAACAATAAAAATGCATGGCTATAAGCTCAATATAAGGAATTATTAGACATACGCAAATCCAGCCACAAAATGGTATCAGCTCACACCAGTCAGAATGACCCTCAGCAAAGAAATACAAACAATACATGCTGCAGAGGCTGTGAGCAAATGCACTCTCACCTTTAAGTGGCTCGTAAACTGGTAAGTGCCACCAATGAAAAGAGAATGGAGCAGCCCTTAAAAGGTAAACACTGAGATACCATATGATCCCGCAGGCCCACTCCTTGGCCTATAACCTAGGAAGACGGAAATGGAATGACACATTCAGGCAAAACGGCACTGCAGCAGTATTACAATCGCCAAGACATGGAAACAACCAAAAAGTCCATCAAGATACGAATGGACCAAGAAGAACTGGCACGTGTACAGATGGAACATGAGCCATGGAAAAAACGTGAAACGAAGCAGTTTGAAGAACCGTAGATGACTCTGGAGGTGATCACACAACTTGAAGTAAGTCACAAAGCGAAAGACACATATCCTATGATATCAATTATAGGTGTTACCTAGAAATGGATACCAACGAAGATATTTCCACAGATAACAGGAATCACAGATTTATTAAACAAACTTATGCTTAACCAATCGGAAAGTTGTAAAGATTGGATATATTAGGATATTGGGGTCGACAGAGGTATACAAACACACGTGAAATATATAATCGCCAAAGACCTACAGAATTCCAAGAGAAGACTACTCAACACTGTGTCATAACCTACCTGGCAAATGGATCCCAAGATGAATACATATATGTCTCGGTGTAAAAAACACACACATCTTGCGCACCTAGAACAAAGCAAACATTACAATCAAATTTGCTGTCATAAAAGATTATATTAAAAAAATGAACAAGAAATAATGGGGCATAAAATTATGGGCGTTCTTCCTGGCTCATGCCATTCTACCTTCCAACCTTGGAACACAGCTCCCAGGAAGGCTCTGTTGACCTAGTAACCAGATTTCAGAGTGGAGAAATCCTGCAGCATTTTGGCCTTCCTCCAACAGCAGTTTTAAACCCAGTGCAAATGGTCAGTTAAAATTCACCTGAATTGCAGGCCTGTAAATGACACCTGTCCTCAAAAAAAAATTCTGGGGTCGAAAATCGACCAAAAACTTCAAAAGAGGCAACCTTTCAAGAAGACAATTTCAAGAGGCATATTTGACACACATTTTGTCTTTTCTTCTGTTTTTTTTTCTTTAACCAAGGCAAGTGCATGGAAAAAATGCTTAACATCAGAAATTAATAAAGTCACGCAAATCCAATCTATGAAAGCGTTCACCTCACAACAGTCAGAATGATCATCAGCAAAACAGTCCACAAACAACACATGCTGAACGGGTTTTAGAGAACTCTGTGTACCCTGTAGCTGCTGGTGGGAGGTAAACTGGTAACAGCCAGTAGTTAGAACAGAAAGAACATGCGTTTCAAGGGAAAAATTGAGCTACCATAGGGTCTGGTAGACCCACTGCTGTGCCTCTCACCTGAGAAGACCAGAATCCAAAAGACACAGGCTGGCAATCCTACACTGCAGTGATATTTACCACAGCCAAGACTTGGAAGCAACCAAAATGGCCGTCAACAGATGAATGGACAAAGAAGAAGTGGTCTATGTACACAGTGGAACATGAGCCATGGAAAAGCATGAAACAGTGCTGTTTGCACCACCATAGAAGGACCCAGAGATAATCACACACCTTGAAGTGAGAAAGAAACCGAAAGAAAGACATCCTACGATATCACTTATACGTGTTACCTAAAAAATGATACCCATGAACTTATTTCGAAGAAAAGGACACTCATGGATTAAGAAATCAAGATTATGTTTAACCAAACGGAAAGGTGGTAAGAATGGATAAATTAGGATATGGGGGTGTCAGACCTCTACTAATACATATGAAACCTAGAATCACCAAAGACCTATGGAATACCAAGAGAGGTCCACTCAACACTCTGTAATAACGTCCATGGGAAAGGAGGCAAAGATGAATAGATAGATACATAGATATAATGAACCAGATTCTGTACACCTAGAACATACACAACATTTTTATCTCATTTGCGCTGAGGAAAAAGAAAAATTACATTTAAAAAACAAACAAGAAGTAAGGAGATATAAGCTGTCAGGGGTTTGCCTTGGCACATTCCACTCTAATTTACAGCCTACTGACACGATTTCCAGGAAGCCTCTGTTGCCCAAATGCCCTGAGTTGTAAATGGAGAAATTGTGCCGCCTTGTGGCCGTTTCCCGCAAGAGCGGCTTTAAACCACGGCTAATGGTCACTTCATACTCACAAGGACTCAGGGCTGTAAAGGACACCTGCCCTCAAAAAAATGTTCTGAGGCAGGGAGTGGCCAAAACACTTAAAAGAGAGCAAAGTTTTCAAAAAGATCCTATGAGAGGTAAGATTTACACACTCTTTACAAATAAAAAGGGAAATGGATACAAGCTCAACGTCAGGAATTATTAGACTCATGCCAATCTAATCTATGAAAAGCTTTCAACACACACCACTCGAATGACCCTAAGCAAAAGGTCTACAAACAATGAATGCTGAAGAGGTTTTAGAGAACTGTGTACCCTCTAGCTGCTGTTGAGGTGTAAAGGAGTAAGAGGCCATCATGAGAACACAAAGGAACTGTGTTTCAAAGTAAAAATTGAGGTACCGTTCAATCCAGCAGGCCCACCGCTGGGCCTTTCACCCGAGCAGACCAGAGTCGAGAAGACACAGGCTGGCAAAGGTGCACTGCAGCAATATGCACAAAAGCCAAGACACGGAAGCAACCAAAATGGCCATCAGCAGATGAGTGGACAAAGAAGTGGTCCATGTGCACAGTGGAATATCAGCCGTGGAAAACAAGGAAACACTGCTCTTTGCAGCACCATAGATGATCCTAGAGATAATCACAGAACATGAGGTAAGTCGGAAAGCAAAAGACAAATATCTTATGATATCACTTCTGGGTGGCATCTAACAACTGATACAAATGAACTTATTTCCACAGAGAAAGACAAACACTTAGAAAACAACTATGGTTATCTAAAACGAAAGGTGGGAGCAATGGGCATATTAAGGTTAGGGCTGCCATACGTACACAAATACATATGAAATACATATATATAAGAGACTCACCATATACGAAGGGAGGTCTACTGAACACTCTGTATTAATTTACATGGAAAGAGGATCTGTACATGAATATATATATATGTATGTGTGTGTGTGTGTGTGTGTGTGTGTGTATATATATATATATATATATATATATTAGAAATGAACCAGTGTGTGTACACCTAGAACAAATAATATTCTAATCATTACCCTGATTAAAAAAAGTTAAATTATAACAATGAAGAAGATGTCCTGAGACATAAACTTATGCGTTGTTTTCCTGGCACATTCCACTCTAATTTACAACCTAGGAACACGAGTTCCAGGAAAGCTCTGCTGCCCTAGTAACAAGGTTTGGGAAAGGAGAAACGCTGCCGCCGTGCGGCCGTTTCCCACAGCGGCAGCATTCAACCCAGTGCTAATGGTCACTAAATATTAACAACAATTGCAAACTTGTAAGTGCCACACGCCTTCAAAAAAAATCCTGCGGTCGAAAATCGACCCAAAGTTTCAAAAGAGGGCAAGGTTTCAAGAAGACAATTTCAAGAGGTATATTTTACACGCACTGGTTTTTTTTTTTCCTTTTTAACAGCAACAACAACAAAAAAGTCATGGAAAAATGCTCATCATGAGGAAATGTTAAAGATATGCAAATCCAATCTTCAAAAACGTATCAGCTCACACCGGTCAGAATGACCATCAGCAAAAATTCTGCAAACAATAAATGCTGAAGGGGCTGTGGAGAAATGCGTACCCTCATCTCTAAGTGGGACTAAACTGGAAAGAGCCACTAATGAAAACAGAATGGAGCTGCCTTTAACAGATACCCATCGAGGCACCATAGGATTCAGCAGGCACGCTCCCGGGCCTATGACCTAAGAAGACACAATTAGAAAGACACAGGCAGGCAAAACTGCACTGCAACAGTATGACAATAGGCCAGACAGGGAAGCTACCAAAACGTCCATCCAAAGATGAATGGAAAAGGAGAACCGGTACATGTACAGATGGAATAGGAGCCAAGGAAAAAAATGAAACAATGCCGTTTGCAGCACCATAGATGAGCCTGGAGGTAATCACAACATGAAGTAAGTCAGAAAGCGAAGGACACATATCCTATGATATCACTTAATGATGTTACCTGAAAATTGATACCAATGAAGATTTTTCACAGAGCAAGGCAATCAAAGATACGATCAACAAACGTATGGTTAACCAAATGGAAAGGTTTGAGGACTGGATAAATTAGCATATTGAGGAAAACAGAGCTACACCAACACATGTGAAATATATAAGCACCAAGGACCTATGGAATACCAAGAGAAGACTACTCAACATTGTGTCCTAACCCACATGGGAAATGGATCCGAAGGTGAACAGATAATATGCATATATGTAAAAGAACCACATCTTGCACACCCAGAACAAACAAAACATTGTATTCAAATTTGCTGTGATAACAAATAAAAATTAAATTAAGAAAACCAACAAGAAGTAATGAGACATAAACTCATGGGGGTTTTTCCTGGCCCATTCCATTCTAACTTACAGGTTGGAACATTACACCTAGGAAGGCTCTTTTACCCTAGTAACCAGATTTGGGAATGGAGACATGCCACAGCCTTGTGACTGTCTCCTGCAAAAGCAGCTTTAAACACAGTGTTCAGGGTCTCTTACTATCCACAAGAATTGCACCTCTGTAAATGACACCTGCCCTCAAAAAAATCCTGGGTTCGAATATCGACGAAAAAATTCAAAAGAGGGCAATCTTGCAAGAAGACGATTTCAAGAGGCACATTTAACTCACATTCTTTCTTTTTTTCTTTATTTCCGTTTAACAAAAAAGGCCGTGGAAAAAGCTCCACATCAGGAATTACTAAAGACATGCAAATGCAATCTACAAAAACGTTTACGGGACAACAGTCAGAACGTTCATCAGCAAAAAATCTCCAAACAATAAATGCTCAAGGGGTTTTAGACAACTGTATACCCTCTAGCTGCTGCTGGGATGTCAAATGGTAACAGTCAGTAGTGGGAACAGAAAGGAGGTAAAAATTGAGCTACCATATGATCTGGTCGGCCCACTACTGGCTCCATCACCTGAGAAGACCAGAATCAAAAAGACACAGGCTGACAATCCTACACTGCAGCACTATTTACCCTAGCCAAGACTTGGAACAACCAAAAGGTCCATGCACGAAAAAGAAGTGGTCCGTGTACACAACGGAGTATTACTCCGATACAATAAATACAGTCAATATAAAAAACAAACATAACTAAGGAGACATAAGCTTTGTGTGTTTATCCGGGCACATTCCACTCTAATTTACAACCAAGGAACACTACTTCCCAGAAGGTACTGTTTCCCTAGTAACTAGGGTAGGCAATGTAGAAATGCTGCCGCCCTGTGGCCGTTTGCCGCAACAGCAGTTTTACAACCCGTGCTAAAGGTCACTTCGCATTCACAAGGACTGCAGGGCTATAAATGACACCTGCCAACAAAATGTGTTGAGGGAGGTAATGGCAAAATAAATTCAAAATATGCCGCATACTTCAAGAAACTATTTGAATAGGTAAGCTGTACTCACTCTTTAAAAAACAATAAAAATGCATGGCTATAAGCTCAATATAAGGAATTATTAGACATACGCAAATCCAGCCACAAAATGGTATCAGCTCACACCAGTCAGAATGACCCTCAGCAAAGAAATACAAACAATACATGCTGCAGAGGCTGTGAGCAAATGCACTCTCACCTTTAAGTGGCTCGTAAACTGGTAAGTGCCACCAATGAAAAGAGAATGGAGCAGCCCTTAAAAGGTAAACACTGAGATACCATATGATCCCGCAGGCCCACTCCTTGGCCTATAACCTAGGAAGACGGAAATGGAATGACACATTCAGGCAAAACGGCACTGCAGCAGTATTACAATCGCCAAGACATGGAAACAACCAAAAAGTCCATCAAGATACGAATGGACCAAGAAGAACTGGCACGTGTACAGATGGAACATGAGCCATGGAAAAAACGTGAAACGAAGCAGTTTGAAGAACCGTAGATGACTCTGGAGGTGATCACACAACTTGAAGTAAGTCACAAAGCGAAAGACACATATCCTATGATATCAATTATAGGTGTTACCTAGAAATGGATACCAACGAAGATATTTCCACAGATAACAGGAATCACAGATTTATTAAACAAACTTATGCTTAACCAATCGGAAAGTTGTAAAGATTGGATATATTAGGATATTGGGGTCGACAGAGGTATACAAACACACGTGAAATATATAATCGCCAAAGACCTACAGAATTCCAAGAGAAGACTACTCAACACTGTGTCATAACCTACCTGGCAAATGGATCCCAAGATGAATACATATATGTCTCGGTGTAAAAAACACACACATCTTGCGCACCTAGAACAAAGCAAACATTACAATCAAATTTGCTGTCGTAAAAGATTATATTAAAAAAATGAACAAGAAATAATGGGGCATAAAATTATGGGCGTTCTTCCTGGCTCATGCCATTCTACCTTCCAACCTTGGAACACAGCTCCCAGGAAGGCTCTGTTGACCTAGTAACCAGATTTCAGAGTGGAGAAATCCTGCAGCATTTTGGCCTTCCTCCAACAGCAGTTTTAAACCCAGTGCAAATGGTCAGTTAAAATTCACCTGAATTGCAGGCCTGTAAATGACACCTGTCCTCAAAAAAAAATTCTGGGGTCGAAAATCGACCAAAAACTTCAAAAGAGGCAACCTTTCAAGAAGACAATTTCAAGAGGCATATTTGACACACATTTTGTCTTTTCTTCTGTTTTTTTTTCTTTAACCAAGGCAAGTGCATGGAAAAAATGCTTAACATCAGAAATTAATAAAGTCACGCAAATCCAATCTATGAAAGCGTTCACCTCACAACAGTCAGAATGATCATCAGCAAAACAGTCCACAAACAACACATGCTGAACGGGTTTTAGAGAACTCTGTGTACCCTGTAGCTGCTGGTGGGAGGTAAACTGGTAACAGCCAGTAGTTAGAACAGAAAGAACATGCGTTTCAAGGGAAAAATTGAGCTACCATAGGGTCTGGTAGACCCACTGCTGTGCCTCTCACCTGAGAAGACCAGAATCCAAAAGACACAGGCTGGCAATCCTACACTGCAGTGATATTTACCACAGCCAAGACTTGGAAGCAACCAAAATGGCCGTCAACAGATGAATGGACAAAGAAGAAGTGGTCCATGTACACAGTGGAACATGAGCCATGGAAAAGCATGAAACAGTGCTGTTTGCACCACCATAGAAGGACCCAGAGATAATCACACACCTTGAAGTGAGAAAGAAACCGAAAGAAAGACATCCTACGATATCACTTATACGTGTTACCTAAAAAATGATACCCATGAACTTATTTCGAAGAAAAGGACACTCATGGATTAAGAAATCAAGATTATGTTTAACCAAACGGAAAGGTGGTAAGAATGGATAAATTAGGATATGGGGGTGTCAGACCTCTACTAATACATATGAAACCTAGAATCACCAAAGACCTATGGAATACCAAGAGAGGTCCACTCAACACTCTGTAATAACGTCCATGGGAAAGGAGGCAAAGATGAATAGATAGATACATAGATATAATGAACCAGATTCTGTACACCTAGAACATACACAACATTTTTATCTCATTTGCGCTGAGGAAAAAGAAAAATTACATTTAAAAAACAAACAAGAAGTAAGGAGATATAAGCTGTCAGGGGTTTGCCTTGGCACATTCCACTCTAATTTACAGCCTACTGACACGATTTCCAGGAAGCCTCTGTTGCCCAAATGCCCTGAGTTGTAAATGGAGAAATTGTGCCGCCTTGTGGCCGTTTCCCGCAAGAGCGGCTTTAAACCACGGCTAATGGTCACTTCATACTCACAAGGACTCAGGGCTGTAAAGGACACCTGCCCTCAAAAAAATGTTCTGAGGCAGGGAGTGGCCAAAACACTTAAAAGAGAGCAAAGTTTTCAAAAAGATCCTATGAGAGGTAAGATTTACACACTCTTTACAAATAAAAAGGGAAATGGATACAAGCTCAACGTCAGGAATTATTAGACTCATGCCAATCTAATCTATGAAAAGCTTTCAACACACACCACTCGAATGACCCTAAGCAAAAGGTCTACAAACAATGAATGCTGAAGAGGTTTTAGAGAACTGTGTACCCTCTAGCTGCTGTTGAGGTGTAAAGGAGTAAGAGGCCATCATGAGAACACAAAGGAACTGTGTTTCAAAGTAAAAATTGAGGTACCGTTCAATCCAGCAGGCCCACCGCTGGGCCTTTCACCCGAGCAGACCAGAGTCGAGAAGACACAGGCTGGCAAAGGTGCACTGCAGCAATATGCACAAAAGCCAAGACACGGAAGCAACCAAAATGGCCATCAGCAGATGAGTGGACAAAGAAGTGGTCCATGTGCACAGTGGAATATCAGCCGTGGAAAACAAGGAAACACTGCTCTTTGCAGCACCATAGATGATCCTAGAGATAATCACAGAACATGAGGTAAGTCGGAAAGCAAAAGACACATATCTTATGATATCACTTCTGGGTGGCATCTAACAACTGATACAAATGAACTTATTTCCACAGAGAAAGACAAACACTTAGAAAACAACTATGGTTATCTAAAACGAAAGGTGGGAGCAATGGGCAAATTAAGGTTAGGGCTGCCATACGTACACAAATACATATGAAATACATACATATAAGAGACTCACCATATACGAAGGGAGGTCTACTGAACACTCTGTATTAATTTACATGGAAAGAGGATCTGTACATGAATATATATATATGTATGTGTGTGTGTGTGTGTGTGTGTGTGTGTATATATATATATATATATATATATATATATTAGAAATGAACCAGTGTGTGTACACCTAGAACAAATAATATTCTAATCATTACCCTGATTAAAAAAAGTTAAATTATAACAATGAAGAAGATGTCCTGAGACATAAACTTATGCGTTGTTTTCCTGGCACATTCCACTCTAATTTACAACCTAGGAACACGAGTTCCAGGAAAGCTCTGCTGCCCTAGTAACAAGGTTTGGGAAAGGAGAAACGCTGCCGCCGTGCGGCCGTTTCCCACAGCGGCAGCATTCAACCCAGTGCTAATGGTCACTAAATATTAACAACAATTGCAAACTTGTAAGTGCCACACGCCTTCAAAAAAAATCCTGCGGTCGAAAATCGACCCAAAGTTTCAAAAGAGGGCAAGGTTTCAAGAAGACAATTTCAAGAGGTATATTTTACACGCACTGGTTTTTTTTTTTCCTTTTTAACAGCAACAACAACAAAAAAGTCATGGAAAAATGCTCATCATGAGGAAATGTTAAAGATATGCAAATCCAATCTTCAAAAACGTATCAGCTCACACCGGTCAGAATGACCATCAGCAAAAATTCTGCAAACAATAAATGCTGAAGGGGCTGTGGAGAAATGCGTACCCTCATCTCTAAGTGGGACTAAACTGGAAAGAGCCACTAATGAAAACAGAATGGAGCTGCCTTTAACAGATACCCATCGAGGCACCATAGGATTCAGCAGGCACGCTCCCGGGCCTATGACCTAAGAAGACACAATTAGAAAGACACAGGCAGGCAAAACTGCACTGCAACAGTATGACAATAGGCCAGACAGGGAAGCTACCAAAACGTCCATCCAAAGATGAATGGAAAAGGAGAACCGGTACATGTACAGATGGAATAGGAGCCAAGGAAAAAAATGAAACAATGCCGTTTGCAGCACCATAGATGAGCCTGGAGGTAATCACAACATGAAGTAAGTCAGAAAGCGAAGGACACATATCCTATGATATCACTTAATGATGTTACCTGAAAATTGATACCAATGAAGATTTTTCACAGAGCAAGGCAATCAAAGATACGATCAACAAACGTATGGTTAACCAAATGGAAAGGTTTGAGGACTGGATAAATTAGCATATTGAGGAAAACAGAGCTACACCAACACATGTGAAATATATAAGCACCAAGGACCTATGGAATACCAAGAGAAGACTACTCAACATTGTGTCCTAACCCACATGGGAAATGGATCCGAAGGTGAACAGATAATATGCATATATGTAAAAGAACCACATCTTGCACACCCAGAACAAACAAAACATTGTATTCAAATTTGCTGTGATAACAAATAAAAATTAAATTAAGAAAACCAACAAGAAGTAATGAGACATAAACTCATGGGGGTTTTTCCTGGCCCATTCCATTCTAACTTACAGGTTGGAACATTACACCTAGGAAGGCTCTTTTACCCTAGTAACCAGATTTGGGAATGGAGACATGCCACAGCCTTGTGACTGTCTCCTGCAAAAGCAGCTTTAAACACAGTGTTCAGGGTCTCTTACTATCCACAAGAATTGCACCTCTGTAAATGACACCTGCCCTCAAAAAAATCCTGGGTTCGAATATCGACGAAAAAATTCAAAAGAGGGCAATCTTGCAAGAAGACGATTTCAAGAGGCACATTTAACTCACATTCTTTCTTTTTTTCTTTATTTCCGTTTAACAAAAAAGGCCGTGGAAAAAGCTCCACATCAGGAATTACTAAAGACATGCAAATGCAATCTACAAAAACGTTTACGGGACAACAGTCAGAACGTTCATCAGCAAAAAATCTCCAAACAATAAATGCTCAAGGGGTTTTAGACAACTGTATACCCTCTAGCTGCTGCTGGGATGTCAAATGGTAACAGTCAGTAGTGGGAACAGAAAGGAGGTAAAAATTGAGCTACCATATGATCTGGTCGGCCCACTACTGGCTCCATCACCTGAGAAGACCAGAATCAAAAAGACACAGGCTGACAATCCTACACTGCAGCACTATTTACCCTAGCCAAGACTTGGAACAACCAAAAGGTCCATGCACGAAAAAGAAGTGGTCCGTGTACACAACGGAGTATTACTCCGATACAATAAATACAGTCAATATAAAAAACAAACATAACTAAGGAGACATAAGCTTTGTGTGTTTATCCGGGCACATTCCACTCTAATTTACAACCAAGGAACACTACTTCCCAGAAGGTACTGTTTCCCTAGTAACTAGGGTAGGCAATGTAGAAATGCTGCCGCCCTGTGGCCGTTTGCCGCAACAGCAGTTTTACAACCCGTGCTAAAGGTCACTTCGCATTCACAAGGACTGCAGGGCTATAAATGACACCTGCCAACAAAATGTGTTGAGGGAGGTAATGGCAAAATAAATTCAAAATATGCCGCATACTTCAAGAAACTATTTGAATAGGTAAGCTGTACTCACTCTTTAAAAAACAATAAAAATGCATGGCTATAAGCTCAATATAAGGAATTATTAGACATACGCAAATCCAGCCACAAAATGGTATCAGCTCACACCAGTCAGAATGACCCTCAGCAAAGAAATACAAACAATACATGCTGCAGAGGCTGTGAGCAAATGCACTCTCACCTTTAAGTGGCTCGTAAACTGGTAAGTGCCACCAATGAAAAGAGAATGGAGCAGCCCTTAAAAGGTAAACACTGAGATACCATATGATCCCGCAGGCCCACTCCTTGGCCTATAACCTAGGAAGACGGAAATGGAATGACACATTCAGGCAAAACGGCACTGCAGCAGTATTACAATCGCCAAGACATGGAAACAACCAAAAAGTCCATCAAGATACGAATGGACCAAGAAGAACTGGCACGTGTACAGATGGAACATGAGCCATGGAAAAAACGTGAAACGAAGCAGTTTGAAGAACCGTAGATGACTCTGGAGGTGATCACACAACTTGAAGTAAGTCACAAAGCGAAAGACACATATCCTATGATATCAATTATAGGTGTTACCTAGAAATGGATACCAACGAAGATATTTCCACAGATAACAGGAATCACAGATTTATTAAACAAACTTATGCTTAACCAATCGGAAAGTTGTAAAGATTGGATATATTAGGATATTGGGGTCGACAGAGGTATACAAACACACGTGAAATATATAATCGCCAAAGACCTACAGAATTCCAAGAGAAGACTACTCAACACTGTGTCATAACCTACCTGGCAAATGGATCCCAAGATGAATACATATATGTCTCGGTGTAAAAAACACACACATCTTGCGCACCTAGAACAAAGCAAACATTACAATCAAATTTGCTGTCATAAAAGATTATATTAAAAAAATGAACAAGAAATAATGGGGCATAAAATTATGGGCGTTCTTCCTGGCTCATGCCATTCTACCTTCCAACCTTGGAACACAGCTCCCAGGAAGGCTCTGTTGACCTAGTAACCAGATTTCAGAGTGGAGAAATCCTGCAGCATTTTGGCCTTCCTCCAACAGCAGTTTTAAACCCAGTGCAAATGGTCAGTTAAAATTCACCTGAATTGCAGGCCTGTAAATGACACCTGTCCTCAAAAAAAAATTCTGGGGTCGAAAATCGACCAAAAACTTCAAAAGAGGCAACCTTTCAAGAAGACAATTTCAAGAGGCATATTTGACACACATTTTGTCTTTTCTTCTGTTTTTTTTTCTTTAACCAAGGCAAGTGCATGGAAAAAATGCTTAACATCAGAAATTAATAAAGTCACGCAAATCCAATCTATGAAAGCGTTCACCTCACAACAGTCAGAATGATCATCAGCAAAACAGTCCACAAACAACACATGCTGAACGGGTTTTAGAGAACTCTGTGTACCCTGTAGCTGCTGGTGGGAGGTAAACTGGTAACAGCCAGTAGTTAGAACAGAAAGAACATGCGTTTCAAGGGAAAAATTGAGCTACCATAGGGTCTGGTAGACCCACTGCTGTGCCTCTCACCTGAGAAGACCAGAATCCAAAAGACACAGGCTGGCAATCCTACACTGCAGTGATATTTACCACAGCCAAGACTTGGAAGCAACCAAAATGGCCGTCAACAGATGAATGGACAAAGAAGAAGTGGTCCATGTACACAGTGGAACATGAGCCATGGAAAAGCATGAAACAGTGCTGTTTGCACCACCATAGAAGGACCCAGAGATAATCACACACCTTGAAGTGAGAAAGAAACCGAAAGAAAGACATCCTATGATATCACTTATACGTGTTACCTAAAAAATGATACCCATGAACTTATTTCGAAGAAAAGGACACTCATGGATTAAGAAATCAAGATTATGTTTAACCAAACGGAAAGGTGGTAAGAATGGATAAATTAGGATATGGGGGTGTCAGACCTCTACTAATACATATGAAACCTAGAATCACCAAAGACCTATGGAATACCAAGAGAGGTCCACTCAACACTCTGTAATAACGTCCATGGGAAAGGAGGCAAAGATGAATAGATAGATACATAGATATAATGAACCAGATTCTGTACACCTAGAACATACACAACATTTTTATCTCATTTGCGCTGAGGAAAAAGAAAAATTACATTTAAAAAACAAACAAGAAGTAAGGAGATATAAGCTGTCAGGGGTTTGCCTTGGCACATTCCACTCTAATTTACAGCCTACTGACACGATTTCCAGGAAGCCTCTGTTGCCCAAATGCCCTGAGTTGTAAATGGAGAAATTGTGCCGCCTTGTGGCCGTTTCCCGCAAGAGCGGCTTTAAACCACGGCTAATGGTCACTTCATACTCACAAGGACTCAGGGCTGTAAAGGACACCTGCCCTCAAAAAAATGTTCTGAGGCAGGGAGTGGCCAAAACACTTAAAAGAGAGCAAAGTTTTCAAAAAGATCCTATGAGAGGTAAGATTTACACACTCTTTACAAATAAAAAGGGAAATGGATACAAGCTCAACGTCAGGAATTATTAGACTCATGCCAATCTAATCTATGAAAAGCTTTCAACACACACCACTCGAATGACCCTAAGCAAAAGGTCTACAAACAATGAATGCTGAAGAGGTTTTAGAGAACTGTGTACCCTCTAGCTGCTGTTGAGGTGTAAAGGAGTAAGAGGCCATCATGAGAACACAAAGGAACTGTGTTTCAAAGTAAAAATTGAGGTACCGTTCAATCCAGCAGGCCCACCGCTGGGCCTTTCACCCGAGCAGACCAGAGTCGAGAAGACACAGGCTGGCAAAGGTGCACTGCAGCAATATGCACAAAAGCCAAGACACGGAAGCAACCAAAATGGCCATCAGCAGATGAGTGGACAAAGAAGTGGTCCATGTGCACAGTGGAATATCAGCCGTGGAAAACAAGGAAACACTGCTCTTTGCAGCACCATAGATGATCCTAGAGATAATCACAGAACATGAGGTAAGTCGGAAAGCAAAAGACACATATCTTATGATATCACTTCTGGGTGGCATCTAACAACTGATACAAATGAACTTATTTCCACAGAGAAAGACAAACACTTAGAAAACAACTATGGTTATCTAAAACGAAAGGTGGGAGCAATGGGCAAATTAAGGTTAGGGCTGCCATACGTACACAAATACATATGAAATACATACATATAAGAGACTCACCATATACGAAGGGAGGTCTACTGAACACTCTGTATTAATTTACATGGAAAGAGGATCTGTACATGAATATATATATATGTATGTGTGTGTGTGTGTGTGTGTGTGTGTGTATATATATATATATATATATATATATATATTAGAAATGAACCAGTGTGTGTACACCTAGAACAAATAATATTCTAATCATTACCCTGATTAAAAAAAGTTAAATTATAACAATGAAGAAGATGTCCTGAGACATAAACTTATGCGTTGTTTTCCTGGCACATTCCACTCTAATTTACAACCTAGGAACACGAGTTCCAGGAAAGCTCTGCTGCCCTAGTAACAAGGTTTGGGAAAGGAGAAACGCTGCCGCCGTGCGGCCGTTTCCCACAGCGGCAGCATTCAACCCAGTGCTAATGGTCACTAAATATTAACAACAATTGCAAACTTGTAAGTGCCACACGCCTTCAAAAAAAATCCTGCGGTCGAAAATCGACCCAAAGTTTCAAAAGAGGGCAAGGTTTCAAGAAGACAATTTCAAGAGGTATATTTTACACGCACTGGTTTTTTTTTTTCCTTTTTAACAGCAACAACAACAAAAAAGTCATGGAAAAATGCTCATCATGAGGAAATGTTAAAGATATGCAAATCCAATCTTCAAAAACGTATCAGCTCACACCGGTCAGAATGACCATCAGCAAAAATTCTGCAAACAATAAATGCTGAAGGGGCTGTGGAGAAATGCGTACCCTCATCTCTAAGTGGGACTAAACTGGAAAGAGCCACTAATGAAAACAGAATGGAGCTGCCTTTAACAGATACCCATCGAGGCACCATAGGATTCAGCAGGCACGCTCCCGGGCCTATGACCTAAGAAGACACAATTAGAAAGACACAGGCAGGCAAAACTGCACTGCAACAGTATGACAATAGGCCAGACAGGGAAGCTACCAAAACGTCCATCCAAAGATGAATGGAAAAGGAGAACCGGTACATGTACAGATGGAATAGGAGCCAAGGAAAAAAATGAAACAATGCCGTTTGCAGCACCATAGATGAGCCTGGAGGTAATCACAACATGAAGTAAGTCAGAAAGCGAAGGACACATATCCTATGATATCACTTAATGATGTTACCTGAAAATTGATACCAATGAAGATTTTTCACAGAGCAAGGCAATCAAAGATACGATCAACAAACGTATGGTTAACCAAATGGAAAGGTTTGAGGACTGGATAAATTAGCATATTGAGGAAAACAGAGCTACACCAACACATGTGAAATATATAAGCACCAAGGACCTATGGAATACCAAGAGAAGACTACTCAACATTGTGTCCTAACCCACATGGGAAATGGATCCGAAGGTGAACAGATAATATGCATATATGTAAAAGAACCACATCTTGCACACCCAGAACAAACAAAACATTGTATTCAAATTTGCTGTGATAACAAATAAAAATTAAATTAAGAAAACCAACAAGAAGTAATGAGACATAAACTCATGGGGGTTTTTCCTGGCCCATTCCATTCTAACTTACAGGTTGGAACATTACACCTAGGAAGGCTCTTTTACCCTAGTAACCAGATTTGGGAATGGAGACATGCCACAGCCTTGTGACTGTCTCCTGCAAAAGCAGCTTTAAACACAGTGTTCAGGGTCTCTTACTATCCACAAGAATTGCACCTCTGTAAATGACACCTGCCCTCAAAAAAATCCTGGGTTCGAATATCGACGAAAAAATTCAAAAGAGGGCAATCTTGCAAGAAGACGATTTCAAGAGGCACATTTAACTCACATTCTTTCTTTTTTTCTTTATTTCCGTTTAACAAAAAAGGCCGTGGAAAAAGCTCCACATCAGGAATTACTAAAGACATGCAAATGCAATCTACAAAAACGTTTACGGGACAACAGTCAGAACGTTCATCAGCAAAAAATCTCCAAACAATAAATGCTCAAGGGGTTTTAGACAACTGTATACCCTCTAGCTGCTGCTGGGATGTCAAATGGTAACAGTCAGTAGTGGGAACAGAAAGGAGGTAAAAATTGAGCTACCATATGATCTGGTCGGCCCACTACTGGCTCGATCACCTGAGAAGACCAGAATCAAAAAGACACAGGCTGACAATCCTACACTGCAGCACTATTTACCCTAGCCAAGACTTGGAACAACCAAAAGGTCCATCAACCGATGAATGCACGAAAAAGAAGTGGTCCGTGTACACAACGGAGTATTACTCCGATACAATAAATACAGTCAATATAAAAAACAAACATAACTGAGGAGACATAAGCTTTGTGTGTTTATCCGGGCACATTCCACTCTAATTTACAACCAAGGAACACTACTTCCCAGAAGGTACTGTTTCCCTAGTAACTAGGGTAGGCAATGTAGAAATGCTGCCGCCCTGTGGCCGTTTGCCGCAACAGCAGTTTTACAACCCGTGCTAAAGGTCACTTCGCATTCACAAGGACTGCAGGGCTATAAATGACACCTGCCAACAAAATGTGTTGAGGGAGGTAATGGCAAAATAAATTCAAAATATGCCGCATACTTCAAGAAACTATTTGAATAGGTAAGCTGTACTCACTCTTTAAAAAACAATAAAAATGCATGGCTATAAGCTCAATATAAGGAATTATTAGACATACGCAAATCCAGCCACAAAATGGTATCAGCTCACACCAGTCAGAATGACCCTCAGCAAAGAAATACAAACAATACATGCTGCAGAGGCTGTGAGCAAATGCACTCTCACCTTTAAGTGGCTCGTAAACTGGTAAGTGCCACCAATGAAAAGAGAATGGAGCAGCCCTTAAAAGGTAAACACTGAGATACCATATGATCCCGCAGGCCCACTCCTTGGCCTATAACCTAGGAAGACGGAAATGGAATGACACATTCAGGCAAAACGGCACTGCAGCAGTATTACAATCGCCAAGACATGGAAACAACCAAAAAGTCCATCAAGATACGAATGGACCAAGAAGAACTGGCACGTGTACAGATGGAACATGAGCCATGGAAAAAACGTGAAACGAAGCAGTTTGAAGAACCGTAGATGACTCTGGAGGTGATCACACAACTTGAAGTAAGTCACAAAGCGAAAGACACATATCCTATGATATCAATTATAGGTGTTACCTAGAAATGGATACCAACGAAGATATTTCCACAGATAACAGGAATCACAGATTTATTAAACAAACTTATGCTTAACCAATCGGAAAGTTGTAAAGATTGGATATATTAGGATATTGGGGTCGACAGAGGTATACAAACACACGTGAAATATATAATCGCCAAAGACCTACAGAATTCCAAGAGAAGACTACTCAACACTGTGTCATAACCTACCTGGCAAATGGATCCCAAGATGAATACATATATGTCTCGGTGTAAAAAACACACACATCTTGCGCACCTAGAACAAAGCAAACATTACAATCAAATTTGCTGTCATAAAAGATTATATTAAAAAAATGAACAAGAAATAATGGGGCATAAAATTATGGGCGTTCTTCCTGGCTCATGCCATTCTACCTTCCAACCTTGGAACACAGCTCCCAGGAAGGCTCTGTTGACCTAGTAACCAGATTTCAGAGTGGAGAAATCCTGCAGCATTTTGGCCTTCCTCCAACAGCAGTTTTAAACCCAGTGCAAATGGTCAGTTAAAATTCACCTGAATTGCAGGCCTGTAAATGACACCTGTCCTCAAAAAAAAATTCTGGGGTCGAAAATCGACCAAAAACTTCAAAAGAGGCAACCTTTCAAGAAGACAATTTCAAGAGGCATATTTGACACACATTTTGTCTTTTCTTCTGTTTTTTTTTCTTTAACCAAGGCAAGTGCATGGAAAAAATGCTTAACATCAGAAATTAATAAAGTCACGCAAATCCAATCTATGAAAGCGTTCACCTCACAACAGTCAGAATGATCATCAGCAAAACAGTCCACAAACAACACATGCTGAACGGGTTTTAGAGAACTCTGTGTACCCTGTAGCTGCTGGTGGGAGGTAAACTGGTAACAGCCAGTAGTTAGAACAGAAAGAACATGCGTTTCAAGGGAAAAATTGAGCTACCATAGGGTCTGGTAGACCCACTGCTGTGCCTCTCACCTGAGAAGACCAGAATCCAAAAGACACAGGCTGGCAATCCTACACTGCAGTGATATTTACCACAGCCAAGACTTGGAAGCAACCAAAATGGCCGTCAACAGATGAATGGACAAAGAAGAAGTGGTCCATGTACACAGTGGAACATGAGCCATGGAAAAGCATGAAACAGTGCTGTTTGCACCACCATAGAAGGACCCAGAGATAATCACACACCTTGAAGTGAGAAAGAAACCGAAAGAAAGACATCCTATGATATCACTTATACGTGTTACCTAAAAAATGATACCCATGAACTTATTTCGAAGAAAAGGACACTCATGGATTAAGAAATCAAGATTATGTTTAACCAAACGGAAAGGTGGTAAGAATGGATAAATTAGGATATGGGGGTGTCAGACCTCTACTAATACATATGAAACCTAGAATCACCAAAGACCTATGGAATACCAAGAGAGGTCCACTCAACACTCTGTAATAACGTCCATGGGAAAGGAGGCAAAGATGAATAGATAGATACATAGATATAATGAACCAGATTCTGTACACCTAGAACATACACAACATTTTTATCTCATTTGCGCTGAGGAAAAAGAAAAATTACATTTAAAAAACAAACAAGAAGTAAGGAGATATAAGCTGTCAGGGGTTTGCCTTGGCACATTCCACTCTAATTTACAGCCTACTGACACGATTTCCAGGAAGCCTCTGTTGCCCAAATGCCCTGAGTTGTAAATGGAGAAATTGTGCCGCCTTGTGGCCGTTTCCCGCAAGAGCGGCTTTAAACCACGGCTAATGGTCACTTCATACTCACAAGGACTCAGGGCTGTAAAGGACACCTGCCCTCAAAAAAATGTTCTGAGGCAGGGAGTGGCCAAAACACTTAAAAGAGAGCAAAGTTTTCAAAAAGATCCTATGAGAGGTAAGATTTACACACTCTTTACAAATAAAAAGGGAAATGGATACAAGCTCAACGTCAGGAATTATTAGACTCATGCCAATCTAATCTATGAAAAGCTTTCAACACACACCACTCGAATGACCCTAAGCAAAAGGTCTACAAACAATGAATGCTGAAGAGGTTTTAGAGAACTGTGTACCCTCTAGCTGCTGTTGAGGTGTAAAGGAGTAAGAGGCCATCATGAGAACACAAAGGAACTGTGTTTCAAAGTAAAAATTGAGGTACCGTTCAATCCAGCAGGCCCACCGCTGGGCCTTTCACCCGAGCAGACCAGAGTCGAGAAGACACAGGCTGGCAAAGGTGCACTGCAGCAATATGCACAAAAGCCAAGACACGGAAGCAACCAAAATGGCCATCAGCAGATGAGTGGACAAAGAAGAAGTGGTCCATGTGCACAGTGGAATATCAGCCGTGGAAAACAAGGAAACACTGCTCTTTGCAGCACCATAGATGATCCTAGAGATAATCACAGAACATGAGGTAAGTCGGAAAGCAAAAGACAAATATCTTATGATATCACTTCTGGGTGGCATCTAACAACTGATACAAATGAACTTATTTCCACAGAGAAAGACAAACACTTAGAAAACAACTATGGTTATCTAAAACGAAAGGTGGGAGCAATGGGCAAATTAAGGTTAGGGCTGCCATACGTACACAAATACATATGAAATACATACATATAAGAGACTCACCATATACGAAGGGAGGTCTACTGAACACTCTGTATTAATTTACATGGAAAGAGGATCTGTACATGAATATATATATGTATGTGTGTGTGTGTGTGTGTGTGTGTGTGTGTGTATATATATATATATATATATATATTAGAAATGAACCAGTGTGTGTACACCTAGAACAAATAATATTCTAATCATTACCCTGATTAAAAAAAGTTAAATTATAACAATGAAGAAGATGTCCTGAGACATAAACTTATGCGTTGTTTTCCTGGCACATTCCACTCTAATTTACAACCTAGGAACACGAGTTCCAGGAAAGCTCTGCTGCCCTAGTAACAAGGTTTGGGAAAGGAGAAACGCTGCCGCCGTGCGGCCGTTTCCCACAGCGGCAGCATTCAACCCAGTGCTAATGGTCACTAAATATTAACAACAATTGCAAACTTGTAAGTGCCACACGCCTTCAAAAAAAATCCTGCGGTCGAAAATCGACCCAAAGTTTCAAAAGAGGGCAAGGTTTCAAGAAGACAATTTCAAGAGGTATATTTTACACGCACTGGTTTTTTTTTTTCCTTTTTAACAGCAACAACAACAAAAAAGTCATGGAAAAATGCTCATCATGAGGAAATGTTAAAGATATGCAAATCCAATCTTCAAAAACGTATCAGCTCACACCGGTCAGAATGACCATCAGCAAAAATTCTGCAAACAATAAATGCTGAAGGGGCTGTGGAGAAATGCGTACCCTCATCTCTAAGTGGGACTAAACTGGAAAGAGCCACTAATGAAAACAGAATGGAGCTGCCTTTAACAGATACCCATCGAGGCACCATAGGATTCAGCAGGCACGCTCCCGGGCCTATGACCTAAGAAGACACAATTAGAAAGACACAGGCAGGCAAAACTGCACTGCAACAGTATGACAATAGGCCAGACAGGGAAGCTACCAAAACGTCCATCCAAAGATGAATGGAAAAGGAGAACCGGTACATGTACAGATGGAATAGGAGCCAAGGAAAAAAATGAAACAATGCCGTTTGCAGCACCATAGATGAGCCTGGAGGTAATCACAACATGAAGTAAGTCAGAAAGCGAAGGACACATATCCTATGATATCACTTAATGATGTTACCTGAAAATTGATACCAATGAAGATTTTTCACAGAGCAAGGCAATCAAAGATACGATCAACAAACGTATGGTTAACCAAATGGAAAGGTTTGAGGACTGGATAAATTAGCATATTGAGGAAAACAGAGCTACACCAACACATGTGAAATATATAAGCACCAAGGACCTATGGAATACCAAGAGAAGACTACTCAACATTGTGTCCTAACCCACATGGGAAATGGATCCGAAGGTGAACAGATAATATGCATATATGTAAAAGAACCACATCTTGCACACCCAGAACAAACAAAACATTGTATTCAAATTTGCTGTGATAACAAATAAAAATTAAATTAAGAAAACCAACAAGAAGTAATGAGACATAAACTCATGGGGGTTTTTCCTGGCCCATTCCATTCTAACTTACAGGTTGGAACATTACACCTAGGAAGGCTCTTTTACCCTAGTAACCAGATTTGGGAATGGAGACATGCCACAGCCTTGTGACTGTCTCCTGCAAAAGCAGCTTTAAACACAGTGTTCAGGGTCTCTTACTATCCACAAGAATTGCACCTCTGTAAATGACACCTGCCCTCAAAAAAATCCTGGGTTCGAATATCGACGAAAAAATTCAAAAGAGGGCAATCTTGCAAGAAGACGATTTCAAGAGGCACATTTAACTCACATTCTTTCTTTTTTTCTTTATTTCCGTTTAACAAAAAAGGCCGTGGAAAAAGCTCCACATCAGGAATTACTAAAGACATGCAAATGCAATCTACAAAAACGTTTACGGGACAACAGTCAGAACGTTCATCAGCAAAAAATCTCCAAACAATAAATGCTCAAGGGGTTTTAGACAACTGTATACCCTCTAGCTGCTGCTGGGATGTCAAATGGTAACAGTCAGTAGTGGGAACAGAAAGGAGGTAAAAATTGAGCTACCATATGATCTGGTCGGCCCACTACTGGCTCCATCACCTGAGAAGACCAGAATCAAAAAGACACAGGCTGACAATCCTACACTGCAGCACTATTTACCCTAGCCAAGACTTGGAACAACCAAAAGGTCCATGCACGAAAAAGAAGTGGTCCGTGTACACAACGGAGTATTACTCCGATACAATAAATACAGTCAATATAAAAAACAAACATAACTGAGGAGACATAAGCTTTGTGTGTTTATCCGGGCACATTCCACTCTAATTTACAACCAAGGAACACTACTTCCCAGAAGGTACTGTTTCCCTAGTAACTAGGGTAGGCAATGTAGAAATGCTGCCGCCCTGTGGCCGTTTGCCGCAACAGCAGTTTTACAACCCGTGCTAAAGGTCACTTCGTATTCACAAGGACTGCAGGGCTATAAATGACACCTGCCAACAAAATGTGTTGAGGGAGGTAATGGCAAAATAAATTCAAAATATGCCGCATACTTCAAGAAACTATTTGAATAGGTAAGCTGTACTCACTCTTTAAAAAACAATAAAAATGCATGGCTATAAGCTCAATATAAGGAATTATTAGACATACGCAAATCCAGCCACAAAATGGTATCAGCTCACACCAGTCAGAATGACCCTCAGCAAAGAAATACAAACAATACATGCTGCAGAGGCTGTGAGCAAATGCACTCTCACCTTTAAGTGGCTCGTAAACTGGTAAGTGCCACCAATGAAAAGAGAATGGAGCAGCCCTTAAAAGGTAAACACTGAGATACCATATGATCCCGCAGGCCCACTCCTTGGCCTATAACCTAGGAAGACGGAAATGGAATGACACATTCAGGCAAAACGGCACTGCAGCAGTATTACAATCGCCAAGACATGGAAACAACCAAAAAGTCCATCAAGATACGAATGGACCAAGAAGAACTGGCACGTGTACAGATGGAACATGAGCCATGGAAAAAACGTGAAACAAAGCAGTTTGAAGAACCGTAGATGACTCTGGAGGTGATCACACAACTTGAAGTAAGTCACAAAGCGAAAGACACATATCCTATGATATCAATTATAGGTGTTACCTAGAAATGGATACCAACGAAGATATTTCCACAGATAACAGGAATCACAGATTTATTAAACAAACTTATGCTTAACCAATCGGAAAGTTGTAAAGATTGGATATATTAGGATATTGGGGTCGACAGAGGTATACAAACACACGTGAAATATATAATCGCCAAAGACCTACAGAATTCCAAGAGAAGACTACTCAACACTGTGTCATAACCTACCTGGCAAATGGATCCCAAGATGAATACATATATGTCTCGGTGTAAAAAACACACACATCTTGCGCACCTAGAACAAAGCAAACATTACAATCAAATTTGCTGTCGTAAAAGATTATATTAAAAAAATGAACAAGAAATAATGGGGCATAAAATTATGGGCGTTCTTCCTGGCTCATGCCATTCTACCTTCCAACCTTGGAACACAGCTCCCAGGAAGGCTCTGTTGACCTAGTAACCAGATTTCAGAGTGGAGAAATCCTGCAGCATTTTGGCCTTCCTCCAACAGCAGTTTTAAACCCAGTGCAAATGGTCAGTTAAAATTCACCTGAATTGCAGGCCTGTAAATGACACCTGTCCTCAAAAAAAAATTCTGGGGTCGAAAATCGACCAAAAACTTCAAAAGAGGCAACCTTTCAAGAAGACAATTTCAAGAGGCATATTTGACACACATTTTGTCTTTTCTTCTGTTTTTTTTTCTTTAACCAAGGCAAGTGCATGGAAAAAATGCTTAACATCAGAAATTAATAAAGTCACGCAAATCCAATCTATGAAAGCGTTCACCTCACAACAGTCAGAATGATCATCAGCAAAACAGTCCACAAACAACACATGCTGAACGGGTTTTAGAGAACTCTGTGTACCCTGTAGCTGCTGGTGGGAGGTAAACTGGTAACAGCCAGTAGTTAGAACAGAAAGAACATGCGTTTCAAGGGAAAAATTGAGCTACCATAGGGTCTGGTAGACCCACTGCTGTGCCTCTCACCTGAGAAGACCAGAATCCAAAAGACACAGGCTGGCAATCCTACACTGCAGTGATATTTACCACAGCCAAGACTTGGAAGCAACCAAAATGGCCGTCAACAGATGAATGGACAAAGAAGAAGTGGTCCATGTACACAGTGGAACATGAGCCATGGAAAAGCATGAAACAGTGCTGTTTGCACCACCATAGAAGGACCCAGAGATAATCACACACCTTGAAGTGAGAAAGAAACCGAAAGAAAGACATCCTATGATATCACTTATACGTGTTACCTAAAAAATGATACCCATGAACTTATTTCGAAGAAAAGGACACTCATGGATTAAGAAATCAAGATTATGTTTAACCAAACGGAAAGGTGGTAAGAATGGATAAATTAGGATATGGGGGTGTCAGACCTCTACTAATACATATGAAACCTAGAATCACCAAAGACCTATGGAATACCAAGAGAGGTCCACTCAACACTCTGTAATAACGTCCATGGGAAAGGAGGCAAAGATGAATAGATAGATACATAGATATAATGAACCAGATTCTGTACACCTAGAACATACACAACATTTTTATCTCATTTGCGCTGAGGAAAAAGAAAAATTACATTTAAAAAACAAACAAGAAGTAAGGAGATATAAGCTGTCAGGGGTTTGCCTTGGCACATTCCACTCTAATTTACAGCCTACTGACACGATTTCCAGGAAGCCTCTGTTGCCCAAATGCCCTGAGTTGTAAATGGAGAAATTGTGCCGCCTTGTGGCCGTTTCCCGCAAGAGCGGCTTTAAACCACGGCTAATGGTCACTTCATACTCACAAGGACTCAGGGCTGTAAAGGACACCTGCCCTCAAAAAAATGTTCTGAGGCAGGGAGTGGCCAAAACACTTAAAAGAGAGCAAAGTTTTCAAAAAGATCCTATGAGAGGTAAGATTTACACACTCTTTACAAATAAAAAGGGAAATGGATACAAGCTCAACGTCAGGAATTATTAGACTCATGCCAATCTAATCTATGAAAAGCTTTCAACACACACCACTCGAATGACCCTAAGCAAAAGGTCTACAAACAATGAATGCTGAAGAGGTTTTAGAGAACTGTGTACCCTCTAGCTGCTGTTGAGGTGTAAAGGAGTAAGAGGCCATCATGAGAACACAAAGGAACTGTGTTTCAAAGTAAAAATTGAGGTACCGTTCAATCCAGCAGGCCCACCGCTGGGCCTTTCACCCGAGCAGACCAGAGTCGAGAAGACACAGGCTGGCAAAGGTGCACTGCAGCAATATGCACAAAAGCCAAGACACGGAAGCAACCAAAATGGCCATCAGCAGATGAGTGGACAAAGAAGAAGTGGTCCATGTGCACAGTGGAATATCAGCCGTGGAAAACAAGGAAACACTGCTCTTTGCAGCACCATAGATGATCCTAGAGATAATCACAGAACATGAGGTAAGTCGGAAAGCAAAAGACAAATATCTTATGATATCACTTCTGGGTGGCATCTAACAACT